>NW_026899671.1:0-91453 GCF_033153095.1 Gastrolobium bilobum | reverse complement strand
TCTGCTTGGTTCAGTTAGTATTGTTCATCAAAGAAGATAGACAACCCAATGATCCAGCCCAATAAGCCTTATTACAAAAAGTTTAACTAAATATAAGAAAATAAAAAATTAAGTGCAGAATTTGGGCCAAGTAAAATAAAGCCTTCATGCATATCCATTGAGGCTTATTCTTCAAGGTCTTCAATTTGAATTAAGTGGATCATTTTGGGCTCTTCTTCCTTTAGACTTGGGCTTGTCTCAAGTAAAGTGGTCACCAAGAGATTTAGAGCCTCTTTAGCCTTTTTAGCTTTTGCTCTTGTCATTGGGCCTCCAAGACCTTGTATGTCCTCCAAGTTTGTTGTCTTGGTCATGCCACCTCCTATGTCCTCATCATTCCCTCCTTCTTTAGAAGAATTTGTCCTCAAAGTGTAATCCTCGTCTCCTGCATCAAAAAGGGACAAATCAGCCACATTAAAAGTAGCACTTACACCATACTCACCAGGAAGGTCTGTTTTGTAGGCATTATCATTAATTTTGGACAGCACTTGGAAAGGGCCATCTCCTCTTGGTTGAAGCTTAGATTTCCTTTGGGAAGGGAACCTCTTTTTTCACAAATGAACCCAAACTCAATCACCTGGTTCAAAAATTACCTTCTTCCTTCCTTTATTTGCCTGCTTAGCATAGCTCTCTACCTTTTTCTCAATGTTTGCTTTTACCCTTTCATGTAGTTTTCGCACATATTCAGCCTTACTCTTACCATCTTTATGTTGAAAAATAGAGTTGTTAGGCAAAGGTAGCAAATCAAGAGGAGTGAGAGGGTTAAAGCCATAAACAATTTCAAAAGGAGAATAATGAGTAGCACTACGAACTGCCCGGTTATATGCAAACTCAACATGGGGCAAACATTGTTCCCATGACTTGATGTTCTTTTTAATTACAGCCCTCAAAAGAGAAGAAAGAGTTCTATTCACTACCTCAGTTTGGCCATCAGTTTGTGGATGACAAGTAGTAGAAAAGAGAAGTTTAGTCCCCAACTTACTCCATAATGTCCTCCAAAAATGGCTTAAGAATTTAGTATCACGATCAGAGACAATGCTTCTTGGAAGTCCATGGAGTCTTACCACTTCCTTGAAGAACAAATCAGCAATATGGATTGCATCATCAACTTTTTTGCACGGAATAAAATGTGCCATCTTAGAAATCCTGTCCACCACAACAAAAAGAGAATCTTTACCATTTTTAGACCGAGGTAGTCCTAACACAAAATCCATAGAAATATCAATCCAAGGGCAATCTGGAATAGGTAAAGGAGTATACAACCCATGAGGCAATAATTTAGACTTAGATTGCTTACATACAATGCATCTTTCACACAATTTATGTACATCACGCTTCATGTGTGGCCAATAAAAATGTTCATGCAGCATGTCTAGAGTCTTTTGGATTCCAAAATGCCCCATTAATCCCCCCGCATGTGCCTCTTTCACAAGTAATTCCCTAATAGAACCTTTAGGAACACACAATCTCTTTTCTTTAAATAAGTAATCATTATGCCTAAAGAATCCATTTTGAGCAGCATCCACACAAGTTTCATAGATTTGTGCAAAGTTTGGATCATGCTCATACAATGCCTTAATATGATCAAAACCAATAAACTTAGTTTCAAGAGTAGAGAACAAAGCATACCTTCTTGAAAGTGCATCTGCAACTACATTAGACTTACCTTTCTTGTGCTTGATCACATAGGGAAACTGCTCCAAGAACTCTACCCATTTGGCATGCCTTTTGTTAAGCTTGCCTTGTCTTTTTAAGTACTTTAAGGACTCATGGTCACTGTTGATGACAAACTCTTTGGGCAAGAGATAGTGTTGCCATGTTTGCAAAGTCCTTACCAATGCATACAATTCCTTATCATATGTGGAATAATTAGGAGCAGCCCCATTCAGTTTTTCACTAAAATAGGCAATGGGATGCCCCTCTTGCATCAAAACAGCCCCTATCCCCACATTAGATGCATCACATTCAATCTCAAAAGATTTAGAAAAATTAGGCAATACAAGAATAGGTGCATGAGTTAATTTATCTTTGAGGGCAGCAAAGGCTTTCTCTTGTTTTTCACCCCATTTAAAACCAACATGCCTTTTAATCACTTCATTCAAGGGTGCAGCTATGGTACTGAAATCTTTAACAAATCTCCTATAGAAACTAGCTAAGCCATGAAAGCTTCTCACCTCACTTACATTCTTAGGAGTTGGCCACTCTTGAATAGATTTCACCTTCTCTTGATCAACTTGCACTCCTTGTGAGCTAACAACAAAACCAAGAAAAACAACATGGTCTATACAAAACACACATTTTTCCATGTTAGCATACAATTTCTCATGCCTTAGTGCTTCCACAACATACCTCAAGTGCACAAGATGATCATCATAGGATTTGCTATAAATCAGAATATCATCAAAATAAACCACAACAAACTTTCCTAGAAACTCCCTTAACACATGATTCATTAGTCTCATGAAGGTACTAGGAGCATTGGTTAAACCAAAGGGCATAACCAACCATTCATACAACCCATATTTAGTTTTAAAAGCTGTTTTCCATTCATCCCCTTATCTAATCCTAATTTGATGGTATCCACTTTTAAATCAATTTTAGAGAAGAAACAAGCACCATGCAATTCATCCAATAAATCATCCAATCTAGGAATAGGATGTCTATACTTTACCGTGATGTTATTGATGGCTCTACAGTCAGTGCACATTCTCCAGGTTCCATCTTTCTTAGGCACTAAAAGGACTGGGACTGCACATGGACTTAAGCTTTCTTGCACCCATCCTCTTTTCATCAAGTCTTCAACTTGTCTCTGAATCTCCTTGGTCTCTTGGGGGTTACTCCTATAGGCTGGCCTATTAGGCAATGCAGCTCCCGGCACGAGATCAATTTGATGTTCAATGCCTCTTAGAGGAGGCAGTCCATGAGGCACCTCTTTGGGAAAGACATCTTCAAATTCCTGCAACAAAGAAGAAACCTCATTTGGAAGAGAGTTAGTAGGACTGGCATCTTTGATATTATTACACTCTTTACTCAAAAGTAAGAGCATTGGCTTTTTCAATTGTATAGCCTTTTTCACCTCTTTTTCTTTTATAAACAAATTTTGTGTTTTTCTCTCTTTTTCTTGCTCTCTTCCACTCTCTTTCCCTTTTTTCTCTCCACTTTCTTTTCTCTCTTGCTTTCTTTTATCTCTCATTTTCAAATGATCCTCACTAACTTCTCTTGGAGTCAAAGGTGCAAGAATAGTCTTGCGTTCTTCATGCACAAAAGAGAATTTGTTGGTGTAACCATCATGCATAACTTTCTTATCATATTGCCAAGGTCTCCCAAGAAGCAAATGACAAGCCTCCATTGGTACCACATCACATAAAACTGTATCATCATACTTTCCTATGGAGAAGTTCACCTCCACTTGTTTGCTTACGGTCACTTCACCATCCTCACTAAGCCATTTAAGCTTATATGGCAGCGGGTGAGGTTTGGTTTCCATGCCCAATTTAGACACCATTCTAGCACTTGCAACATTGGTACAACTCCCTCCATCAATAATTAAAGAACATACCTTTCCTTGGATAAGGCATCTAGTATGAAAAATGTTCTCTCTTTGACTATCATCCATGTCTTTTACTTGGCTACCCAACATCCTTCTTACCATAAACAAATCTCCTTCCGGTATAATTTCCTCGTCATACTCATCTTCATCATCATGTGAGGCAGAATCTGAAGAAGACTCACTAGTAATCTCTCCATCCTCTTTAAGTAACATAGTCTTCTTAGTTGGACATTCTGAAGCTATGTGACCTCTTCCCAAACACTTGAAACATTTTATTTCACTATTCCTTATCTTCTTAGGGGTCTCATTGGTCTTAATTTGAGTCCTTTGAGGTGCAGCAGTGGGGTTGCTTGATGAAGTACCTCCCTCCTTCTTATTTCTGTCCTTCCAACTTGAAGAATTAAAATTAGAAGAGTTTTTCCTCATGACACCCTTTCTCTTGAGTTGTTGTTCTACCTTACTAGCTTGATGCACTAAATCCTCCAACTCCACATAATTTTGCAACTCCACAACATCCCTTATGTCACTATTCAGTCCATGCAAGAAACGTGCCATAGTAGGCTCCCGTTCTTCACTAACATTTGCTCTAATCAAGGAAACCTCCATCTCTTTATAATACTCATCTACACTCTTGTTACCTTGTGTAAGCCGTTGAAGTTTATTGTGAAGGTCTCTATGATAATGGGAAGGAACAAATCTTCTTCTCATTAGCCTTTTCATCGCCATCCAACTATCCACCAATGGTTCTTCATATCTTACCCTCTCCTTTTGCAATTGGTCCCACCAAATAAGAGCATAATCACTAAACTCCATGGCTGCCCCTTCATTTTCTTTTCTTCAGTATAGTTGTGACATGAAAATAAATGCTCAATCTTCATTTCCCACTCCAAATAGGCCTCCGGATCACTTTTTCCTTTAAAAGATGGTATATTAAGCTTCACCCCCTTAATTATATCCTCTCTAGCAACATCCTCATTATCTCTTCTCCTTCTATCAACCCTTCTTCTACCTCCATCATCATCATGAGTCCCTTGATTTTCTAAGTGCTCAATTCTCTCATATAAGTCCTCTGTTTGCTCCCTCATCATTGTTTGCATTCGATCCATAATGGCATCGATTAGCAACCTGTTTTCTCTCTCACGAGGAGGGCTACCTTCACCACCTGCACCTGCCATAATTCAAGGAAAAGAACAAGAATAAAAGAAATTGGACCTCACCACTCGCTCACGTGTTTACACTCTTAAAATGTATCACTCGTGTTTGTTGCTCTCTATTAGGCTTTTGTGTAATGTGCTCTCTTGCCTTTTTCCTCTCAATAGCTCTCTTTAAGTTCTTAACAGAATCTCCAAGAACACTCAAGAGTACAATCCCAAAACAAAGAAAACCAAAACAAATTGAAGGAATTATTCAAGGAAGACACTTTGGACCTGATTTGAGAGTAGTGTGTAACAAGTAGCTGTATAGCATATATATATATATATATTTTTTTTTCAACTATTTTTTTTTTTTATAAAACCTGATGCTTCAATAAAATGGAATTTTTAATTTTGGAATGAAAAATTCAGATTGCAGTAATGCTAAACTGAATTTGATTGAATTCTCCACAAAACAAGCTATTATTTAACACACTAACAGCATACTACTCAAGGAACAAGGATTGAAAGGATTAAAAATCAAGAACAATGATGAACATAGGACGAACCTTAAGAACACAAGTGCAGAAATTATGAACACAACAAGAAATTGAAACAAACAGAATATCAAAGGAACAAATTAGGAACCAACAACAAAGGCTAAAATAGAATTGCACAATTCAAAATTAAAAACACAAATACTAGGGATTAGGGTTACCAAATGTGTGATCAGAATTGATGGAAACAATGGAGAAAAATCAAACCCAATTCCAATCCTAGAACTGAGCTCTGATTACCACATGATATGATCCCCAATAGGAATGGAGGAATGGATCTACTAGGAATGGAATTCTAACCCCAAATTCATCCACCAACACGACCTGTTAAGAACAGAGCGTATCTCACGCTACAGACCTCGGATTTGGGTGATTCCAAAACGAGGTGGAAGATGGCTTCCTGAATCACGATTTTGGCACAAGAATCACCGAAGAAGGATAAGGAATTCGAGAGATATGAATCCAAGATAATATAGAACGAAATTGGAGTTTAAGGATTATAGGTAGGCGCCACAATTCGAAAGAATTGATAAGCCCAAGAACGCCACAAGGATTGATGCCCTTGATAAGTTCAGAGATTCTCAAAAGAACCCAAGAGAACTAGTCTCACCAAAATAGGTTAACTTGATATTCCAAATCTATCTTCAAAAGCCATGGTGTTCCCTTATATAGTGGGCAACAACCATATTGAGTTTAACCTAAAAGTACTTACACATAAAAGAAGATAGACAACCCAATAATCAAGCCCAATAAGCCTTATTACAAAAAGTTTAACTAAATATAAGAAAATAAAAAATTAAGTGCAGAATTTGGGCCAAGTAAAATAAAGCCTTCATGCATATCCTAGGCTTATTCTTCAAGGTCTTCAATTTTAATTAAGTGGATCATTTTGGGCTCTTCTTCCTTTAGACTTGGGCTTGTCTCAAGTAAAGTGGTCACCAAGAGATTTAGAGCCTCTTTAGTCTTTTTAGCTTTTGCTCTTGTCATTGGGCCTCCAAGACCTTGTATGTCCTCCAAGTTTGTTGTCTTGGTCATGCCACCTCCTATCTCCTCATCAGGTTTTGTATACAGAAAGTTCCTCAAGATTTTATTTTATATAATTTTCACTCTCCTAGCCTCGTGGTGCGCAAAGATGACATTTATCATGCTGTCCTAATTCTTTTCAAAGAATAATAGTGTCAACCCAGCAAGCATGAACAGTTTACTGCCTACTTTTAGGTGCTTAAAAAGTTCACTTATATAACATTACTAGGACACAAAAGAGAGACAACAAAATTTTAACATTCTGCCTACTAAGTTTAAATAAGACTTGGAATACATTAAGGTTTACCAAAACAGTCCAACATTTCACAAAAAGGTAGTTACTTCCAAGTTCAAAAATCGGTCCTAGGCTTGCATGCATCAAAGGTGTTGAGTGTTCTCTACTAGGCAGAGCGGGGGGGAGAATTAACAACTAACAAACCTCCAGGGAATCATGCTAAAACCGAGACCACAAGCAAGAAAATAAAACGTGAGGTTTAAGATCCTACCTCTTCGTATAAGTACAACTCTCCAAACGTAGACGAATGAGACAACTGCCAAAACAGTGTTAGAATCTCGCACCTCTACCCTCTAGAACTCTAAAGTTTCAGCTGCATGTAAGGGGATGAACTCTTGTAAATCACGAAGAAAAGACACGAGTGAACCTAGAGAGGGATGATATGCTTTACCTTCTTGAACCCTAGCACATACCCGAATAAAGAAGGAAGGAGAAGTGTATTTAGAAATTTGGTTATCCTACTAGAACTCCACGGTTTGAAGCAAGGAAAGGAGAGGAAGGTATGAAGTTTTTTCTGAATGTTATCACTCCTCTCACTCATGATTTTCTTTGGAAAAGAGGGGGATTAAGTTGCTGGACTTGGTTTTGTACTATCAAAATAACTTCTTCCACCAACAACTCTACATTCAGCGCATGAAGGGATGGAAAGAGTGGGGGTTTGAAACTGGTTAAGGAGCTAAGTTTAGTTATGTTTCACAATTAGTTCCTCGGTCCTTTGTTCTCAACATGCAGCGTTGGAATGGTGAGGAAGTGAGGCCTAAATGGCTGATTTAAAAACCAACAACAATCAGAAAAATACTTAGGTTCCTTTCTCAATTTTTGAGCGCATAAGGAGGGTAGGAGAGGGTGGCAATTCTGCCCAATGGAGAGACATGCAATCTGACCTCTAAGTGCTTATTGTGTGCATGTACAAAAGCTGAATTAGTTTGGCTAGAGTAGCAAGTAAGGGCCAACTTTTTGACACCACTTAGCGCATGGAAAGAAAGGAGTGGTGAGGGCTGACTTTTGTCATACACTAGGAAGCTTTAATCAGAATTTTCTACTCATTTTCTACCCTAGGCGCACACTTGGAGAGGAGCAAGACAAGGTTTTCCATTTATCATTCATGCAAGCAAAAGGAAACTAGGTGGCGCACATGCATTGCATGAAGAGATTAATTTTGCCACCTAGAGGACATGCAAGGGCGGAGATGGGATTGTCTTCAAATGTGTAGGATCAGAATTTTCTTCTTACCCATAAGATTATAAACTCTCAAGTCTTTTAATTATTTTTAATCCTTTCCATGTTACTACTAAATATTCCTACATCTTTTAATTAAAGTTTCACATGCTCGAAACAAATCCTCACCTATTATGATAATTCAAATAAATTCCCTAGCTCATTATTAATTCCACTCTTGTAGCCATATAAGTCGAAGCCAAAGCATGTATTGCACATAACTCGAATTTAACATAAGTATCCGTATTCCACATAGCAATTCATATTTATATTTTCCTAGCTACGTGGGATGTTACAGGGAAGAATTAAACGAGAGAGTATAATGAATTGACTTATATGTAATAGGGTACATTATACCACTACTAATATTATTATTGAGGGTAGCCCCATGTGAATATACCCAAGATATTTTTTCGTTATATACGGATGTGATACAGACGCCAAATGGACTGGGTCCATGTGTGATCTGGAGTGTACTGGGTACACGTTTGCTGTTATATACAGATAAGTGATAGAAATATAAGTTCCTCTGTGCACTGGGTGCATGTAATACGACTTGATAGCATGGATATCTCTGTGCGACTTATGTGCCCGGAGTGTATGGCCATCTCCGTGCGGATTATGTTCCCGGAGACTATTATTATCTTGTATGAGTAATATGAAATGAGGAAGTATCCCGCATTGATGTGACCGCTAGTATAGTTGAGATGTTTTATATAAATGCGCAAATAAGAAACGTTGGGGATGCTCCTAGAACAGGGACAGCTGGTGATAGGTTATCGTTACTGCATGAATCATAAGGATAGATTCTCTGATCGGTGGGTCATTTACATCTGGGGCCCTTAGGATAGCAAGAGCTCGAGGGGTTTAACCTGAGGATGTGTTTACCCACTGTATTGGGAGGATTGTGTCATGTAAAGAACACAAGATGGGATATCAGGTAACTTTAAGTGAACAATAATATATCAAATGGAATATAATATATGAAACGTCATGAGAAGGTATTTTGAGGTATGAGTTCCGAGCACTAGGGGATGTGTGTATGTGTACACCGAGTGTGGTGACATGAATTTTGGGTTGCAAGGAAAGTGTGAAGGTTATTGGGGATTATTGCCCTATGGTAAAGAATAGCAACTGTAAATATTGATGTATTGAGTGACTGTTGTATTAGAAGGGACTAATGAGGAATAAATGTGCAGTTGAGATGGTGGCCTGATGGCCTTTCATGAGAAGTTAGTTGTGATGGAATTAGGTGAAAATGTTTAATAAGGATCAGTAACTTAAACTATGATGATTAAATAAAGGTTGATAACTCGATGGAGTGACTTGGAGCACGGTATGCGATACATGCTAAGTGAGAGAGATATATCCTTTAGAGATACACAGTATTGATAAAATTTTAGAAAATTGTTTAAGGATGAAAGTAGTTCCAGGTGATAGAACGATTATGTTGGAGATTACCAATATGAGGAGACTTATATGTGAGGATTATGATATAGTATTTTAAGTGGGACATCCATTATAAAAATGTCGATAATGAGGAAATGGAGGTATAAATGAATGAAAAATATGTTGAATCTATAATATTGTTACAGAATGATGAGTAGAAATGGTTAGTTGGTGAAAATCTTAGGCATAAGACCTTTAATGCGGAAGTCATTGGTGGATTTTGTGTTAGACTTGGAGATGACTGATTTGATAGATAAACAAACAATGGGTGAAGATTATTGATATGATGTTGTAGATGGAAAAATTCGTGAATGGAATTGTGGGTCTTACCTTGAAATGACTGACAGGGAGTATGAGTTGTGGTGAGGATTATTAGCTTCGTATCCCAAAGGGAAAAATATAGTTGTGATTATCTAAGAAGAGGTGAAGACATGTGACAAAGTAAAGTAAAGTGTATAAATATGGAATTTAATGTGAGTTGGAATTAATGGGTACTGTAAAGTGCCATTGAAACTAGAAGGTATGTGCTTGTGTGAAAGCTAAGGAAGCAACAAAATGGTAAGATTAGTAACATTAATGGAAAGGACTGGTATATTGGGGTATTGTTGAAACAGTAGTGGCAGTGAAAGTAAGGAAGTACTAAAGAAAGTGTGTTGTTGTGCAAGATCTTGGTCAGATAAAAAGATAAAGATAAAAAGGAAGTGAGGTTAGGTAGACGAATTTGTAACATAACAAAATTATTACCTATAAATTAGTGAGAGTGCAACCGTGAACCATAGAAAGTTTAAAGTATTGTGAATTAAAAGGTCAGAGCACCATAATAGACAAGTATTTGTGAAGGGTCGAGGAACGATGAGTACCACAAAAAGGAGGTTATGCCTGTGATAAAAGTAAAATGGTAAAGACACACACCTGAGGAGGCTACTTGGGAACGAGAGGGTGAGATTCTCCGGCTGTATCCTGAGTTAGCGGACAAGTATGAGTTAATTTTGCGGACAAAATTCTAAAAGGTGGGGTGAATATAACACCTCGCATTTCTAAGTTTAAATATTAAAATAGTAAATGAGAATTAAAGAGAAGGATTAGTGAAAATCCTGAAAGTAAGGCCAAAATACAAAGAAAGGACAAAACGGTAATTAGCCAACACGCAACCTTAGGAAGACAAAAGTTGAGTAGAAGGTCTCATATGATAAAAATAACCATGGAAATGGTTTCAGAACGAAAAAATTGAGTGGTTAGGCAAGTTTCACAAAATTCGGTGAATAGTGTTTTTACCAGGTAAAAATATCGCGATACAGTGCACCGTAAAGCGTGCCGATTGAGTTTTGAGCTCTAGGTTTTAAATATGAGTTATAAATGGTTTATAGAACTAGGGAATATGATTTTTGATAAAATTTGATGGAATTGAGTAAGTTTGGGAGCGTACCAACGGCGCGCGCAACAGCTTAAAACAGCATTTTCTCCGAACGACCGGAAAACTTCAGATTCATCTGATCAAGTATAATTAAAGGACATTGGTTAATGTTAAAAATTAGAGTTTCTAAATAGGTTGTGAATTTATGGACGTTTAGTGGAATCGGAGGGAAATTCAAACAAGTTTGAATCACGTGAGGTGGCGGTGGGGCCCACCCCACTTAAGTGATAAGATGACAACATGTCACCATCCACTATTAGTCTTCCTTTTCCTTCCTCTCTCTCTTCAAAACCGTGGCGCACCTTCCACCATGGCCATCACCTTCAAAATTTCATTTCACCATAACTTAGTCATTCTGACACCAAATCCATTGATTCTTGTCTTGAATTTTGTTGGAAATTACCTTTCAAACACATTGGTGGTATCCATTAGCCTTGAAACCCTCTCATTTGTGAGAAAGGAGCAAAAATAAGCCACGAAATTCCTTGGAGTTTTTGTGTTCATGGAGTTTCTAGATGCTCCAATGGTGGAGTATGTTTAGGAGGAGCCTTGTGCCAAGTTTTGGGGTGAGTTTCCTTGCATTTTAACTACTAAATCGTGTGATTGAATTCATGAACCCTAAAGGGGAATTTTGTGATTGATGTGTTTAGAGAGCTCAATTGGAAAATGTGTATTAGATGATAATGTCTTATAATGATGTGTTTTAGAGCTAGAAATGCCATAAAAAATTATTGATGAAAATTGTGAAATTTTAACTTAGAAATTTTAGGGTGTCATGACTTTGAGTTTTGAAAATGTGTTAGGATTGGATTGGTGAGTTGTTGTATGATTATATGTTGATATAATAGGATTGTATGAGGTGTGGAGTAGTTAGAATTGATGGAAATTCCTTGGGATTACACCATTGTGCAATTCGGCCATTAGACAAAAAGAGGAGAATTTATGTTGTTGAAATTGATTGGATGATGTATTATGTGTTATATGGTAATTAGATGGGTTGTGTGGTGGTTGGAAGGTTAGAGAATCAATGAAAATAATTGATGGTGTTGAGAGTCATAAAAGATCCTATAGTTATATATTAAGCAAAACGACGTTTAAAAGACGTAAAATGAAAAACGACACTTGATATGCCCTTTTGGCAACCTAAGGATGCTTAGGAAAATGAGAAAGAAAATTTAGAAAAATAAATCTCAAAATTGCACTACTTTGGCCGAACCTACAAGGGTGTAGGGGAGTTTTTTTTGATGTTTTTCGCGTTTTGATAGAATTGTCGTGTACTGACGAGTCGTACATGGTTGTTGTAGGTTTCCGTAATTCAATTTGAACCCCGAACCGTGAATTGGTGGATTGCCCTTGGTCCTGGACCAAGTGGGATTGAGGTAAGTGATTGGATCATGCTTGTATAATTGTTAACTGGCATGTGTTCGTATGAGTTTTGAGTAATTGGGAATGTCCTCTGTGTAGGCATTCTGTTGAGTAACGAGCTCGGAGAGTATACTGCTGTGAAGCTAAGTGGAGGAACTTATAAAGGTAACCTCTTGGTACTGGGGCTTGTTCCCCTTGTGTGTTCCACCATACCTGTTGAGGGTGATGGTAGAAAATGTATATGAGTAGTGTAGAATAACATGATCATGCATTTATTATGTATGTTAGTGGTACACTAGATGTACCGAGTCTCTGGCCAGTAGACAGTTTTTGCCTTCGGGCGTTTCAGACTTCCACTGGATAGGTCTCCGAGAGAGAGTTCCAGTTGACCCAGGGTCGTGGTGTGTGATCCAGATAGGAGCACACTAGGAAGTCTTGGGTGTATGCGGATGGGAGGGGTACCTTGGTTAGTTGTTCTTGGAACACGCCTCGGATGAGACCCGTAGGCTTATATGCCAAGCCATTAGGCAGGGCGTTGCGTGGTATTGGTAGCTACCATTCCAGCTTCGTCGTATTTTGTATTCCTATATTCCCCAGTTTCTCTAAATCCCTTGCTTTATCCCATTTTTAAAGAGGTTATTGTATATTATTTATATGCATCGAAGTGAACCATTGGGCGAAGTTTTCTCCAGAGCCTCTGGGTTACTAAGATATATTTGTATATCTCACCCCGTCTTGGGGGCTTTATTTCAGGAGGTATGAGTGGCACAGGAGCGGCGGGCAGGAGGCCCGTAGGATGAGTGTGGAGGACATTTTTATGCTTTGCATTTTGATGGCCATTGGGCCTATGATAGACTTAGGGCATGAACATCCCATATGTATGTAGGATGAGTTTCATGTCATATTTGTTCATGCTATTTTCGCCTAAGTCTAGGTACATGTTGTATATGTTATTTTAAGCTTTATGTTTCAAGTTGTAATTTAAAGTTATGAATTTGTAAGTTGTAATATGTAATTGAGATGTTGTGATTGTACAATGAATACTTGATGTAATATGATGGAAGGGCTTTAGGCCTATTTTAGGATTATAATTATGTGTATGCTTAGCTTAGAAGATGCATGTAAATGGACATTGGTGGTTGAAATAAGTCAAGGATTAACAAAGTGAGCAATATGATATGAATTGTGTAATAACTATAAACTGAGTTGGGTTGTAAGTGCCTCAAGGCATTGTTGGTCCTTGTGCGTGCCACCCATTGGTTATTAGGTACATTTGAGGTATTAGAAAGCATTTGCGAACTTTGGGATTTTTGTAAAAACAAAGGAAACTCTGGCGAATTTTCTGTAGAATTGGCAGAATTTAGGCGAAATTCGGGAGAGCATATCTCCCTCCATAGAGGTCCGATACAGATGTGCCATATTCCATTTTGAAGATTGAGATGTCCTATATCTTGTGGTAAAGTTTTATAGAATTCCGGGTTGAACGACGGCCTGGAGAAGGCAGAGAGTGCAGACTGCCCAATTGCTCACTGCACTTGTGGCAGTTCTGGACTGGTTTTGGGAAATTTATTCCCGTTTCGTTTCTTAGTCAAATTAAGTGTATGATATGTTAAATTAAATATTGAGGTGTCTAATTTGTTGTATAAAAATTTGAGAGAAATTGGTTGAGTGGATTTTCTGCAGTAATTCGTGGAGTGAGGGATGTTTGGAGCTGTTTTGGGGTTGGCTGGCAGCTTTGCTTGTCCAACTTCAAACGGCGATATCCGGAGCAAACGAGATCAAAATAACTCGTGTGATAGCTTGCTAGAAATTTAATTGAGTGTAGAATAACATATCAAAATATGGGAGGCTTGTTGAATGCGGTTTGTCCGCATACAAATAAAGACCGAACCATGTTCGGATAGGTAGAAAACGTAAAATTGAGAAATTAGCTAAGTGGGTTTATGGGAACCCCTTAGTGACTTGTAGTAAATAAAATAAGTTATAAAAGTAGTCTAAATAAGTATTTCGCAAGAGTTTACAGTTACGGTCACAACTTTTAATTATACGCTTTTTATTGTTTTAAATACTCGCGTAATAAACGAAAAAAGTTTACTCGCATTTCTATAAATGAATTGTTGTGATTTAACTGCGTTTAATATCATAATTAATGTTAACAATACCGGTGTACAACGGGCTGTTACAGTTATAATCCGTACATATCCGGATATTTGTCGGACACAGATCCGGATATTGATATCCGGATGTGGTATCCGGATATTGATATCCGAATATTCTCAGTTCAATATCCAGATATTTTATGGCAGCTCACTTTTTGCACGAATTATGAGTTTCTTTTCAATCATAAATGGTTTTTACAACATGGAAAGCATGTAATTGGTTATGGAATATGTCTAGAAGTGTTTATATCATGTAGGCTCCTTTCCAAACCAATTTTGTGCATATCAAACCATTTATTTTGTCATTTCTTTAAAAATGCATTCTTTTAGAACATATGAGTGATGTAAGGCCATGAATATGTGTGATTATATTTTTCCATGATGCTTACATGCTTAAATTACTTCAAAAACCTTTTGATGCGCTTTTGACTTATTAGATCAAGGTTGTTAAGCAATTTCCAATTAGGTAATTATATGAATGAACTTGAGCTTATGCAATGCTAGAATGTATACACCTTTACATATTTTTCCTAAGTCCTAAATGAATATACCAGTGAGATATTTGGACTTGGCATGATGCTTGAGATTTGATGCTTGAATTGCTTTTGGATGTTGCTTTGTCCTTGAGCATTCCTTCTTGAGTTTGTTTGTTATCATCAAAACTATGTTGACGTGGAATCATCAAGTGTATTAACTTAGAGTACGTGGCAACCACATCATCACTTTGATTCTTCAACACATTCTTTCGTTGCGGAATATGTGGCTAATGGGTTAAATTTAAGAGTAACGAAGATGATCCCCCCCCATGCATATTACTAATGCTACAGGAAATGTTAGTGATTCCTCCTTTATTTGTAATGATGTTGAGTTTATATATGAAGGCAGGGGTTACAATATTGACTTGATTATCTTGCCCCTGGCCTCTGTTAATCTGATTTTGGATATGGAATGGTTGTCTCAAAATTGCGCAATGATTGATTGCTGCGGAAAGAGGTTGATATTATCTCCTAAGAAGCCCGCTGTCTGTCCGTCTCCTTATCTGTCTGTCTGTCAAACTATTAAGGACTTGAAGGCTGGTGATCTGAGTTGTGTTTTATTGGGTGGAATTGTTGGCGATAAAGAAGAGGAAATTTCAAATATTCCAGTGGTTAATGAATTTGCTGATGTATTTTCTGATGAGATATCGGAATTTCCACCTGAGAGGGAGATTGAATTATCCATTGATTTGTTGCCTGGTTTGGGGCCTATTTCCCTGGCTCCATATTGGATGTCGCCACTGGAGTTGGTTGAGTTGAGAAAGCATATTGAGGAGCTATCTGCAAAGAACTTTATCAAACCGAGTGTGTCTCCATGGGGAGCACCTGTTATATTTGTGAAAAAGAAGGATGGTAGCATGAGATTGTGTACTGACTACACACAGTTGAATATGGTTACGATTAAGAATAGGTACCTGTTACCACGTATTGATGATCTGCTGGATCAGTTGAGGGGTGCTTGTGTGTTTTCTAAGATTGATCTCCGGTTCGAATATCACTAGATCCAGATTAAGCCGGAGGATGTGCCTAAAATGACGCTCTGATCAAGATACAGACATTTTGAATACCAGGTGATTCCTTTTGGGCAGACTAATGCCCCGGCGGTGTTCATGGACTATATGAATCGCATCTTTAAACCATATCTGGACCAGTTTGTTATTGTGTTCATCGATGATATTTTAATCTATTCCAAGAGTAAAGACGAGCACGCAGATCATCTAAGGATTGTATTGCAGGTGTTGAAAGAGAAGAATTTGTATGCTAAGCCATCTTAATGTAAATTCTAGCTATCTGAGGTGCAATTTATGGGTCATGTTATTTCTGCTAGTGGTGTTGTTATGGATCCGAGTAAGATTGAAGCGATAAGTGACTGAGATTAGAAGCTTTCTGGGCCTTGCTGGTTATTATCGTAGGTTTATACAGGGGTTTTCTGCTATGGTATTGCCATTGGCCTGATTGACACGAAAGGATACTCCTTTTGTGTGGACCCAGGAATGTGAGGAGTGCTTTTTGACTCTTAAAGAGAAATTGACTACTGCTCCTGTGTTAACTCTTCCCGATTCAGAAGGTGAATTTGAATTATTTTGTGATGCTTCCAAGAAAGGTTTAGGGAGTGTTCCTGATGCAAGAAAGGAGAGTGGTTGCTTATGCTTCTAGGCAGTTGAAGCCTCATGAGGAGAATTATCCGACTCGTGACTTGGATCTTGCTGCTAATGTTTGCCTTGAAAATCTGGAGGCATTTTCTATATGGG
This sequence comes from Gastrolobium bilobum, assembly GCF_033153095.1. Lineage (NCBI taxonomy): Eukaryota > Viridiplantae > Streptophyta > Magnoliopsida > Fabales > Fabaceae > Gastrolobium > Gastrolobium bilobum. The sequence continues at coordinate 74,967 of NW_026899671.1, read as the reverse complement.
ATGAAATTTGCTGTGTTCAGTTCACAAAAGCTTGAAATATTTGTTTGATCAGAAAGAGCTGAACATGAGACAACGGAGATGGGTAGAATTCTTGAAAGATTATGACTCTGAACTGAAATACCACCCGAGTAAAGCTAATGTGGTGGCAGATGCTTTGAGTAGGAAGTCTGTCAATTTGTCTCATATGATGATGTGGGATAATGAAGTGATTGAATAGTTCAGAGATTTAAAAATAACTGATTTCTATGCAGGTAGAGTTTGTCATATTGAGTTGACCATGATTGAAAATGAGTTGCATGACATGATTAAAGAAACTCAAATACGGAATGAGAGTGTTAAATATTTGAAAGGATAGAGTGGCATAGCTTTGAATGAACAGGGGTTACTACTGTATCAGGGCAGGATTGTTGTGCCCAAAGAGTTAGCAGAGGAAGTTATGGTTGAGGCCCATAAGGGTCAGTATGCTATTCACCAAGGTGCTACAAAAATGTTTCAAGATCTGAAAGAGAAATTGTGGTGGCCTGGGATGAAAAAGGATGTGGCGGAGTATGTATCGAAGTGTTTAGTTTGTCAGAAAGTCAAGATAGAACATCATAAACATGATGGTTTACTTCAGCCATTGGATATACCATAGTGGAAAATGGGAGAGCATCTCTATGGATTTTGTATTGGGTTTGCCTTGGACTCAGGCTGGTTACGATTCTATTTGGGTTATTATGGATATACTTATGAAGTCTGCATACTTTCTGCCAGTGCGAGTGGATTTCTCTACGGAGAGATTTGCAAAGCTTTATGTGAATGGGATTGTAAGGCTCCACAGGATTCTGGTTAGTATTGTAAGTGATCGAGACCCAAAATTTACTTCACACTTTTGGGGAGCTTTGCAACAGGATTTTGACACTCAACTCAGGCAGAGCACTACGTATCACCCGCAGACTGATTGTCAGACTGAGAGGACCATACAGACACTTGAGGATATGTTGAGAGCTTGCACACTGAAGCAGGGGACTGCTTGGGACAGATACTTGTCATTGATGGAATTTTCTTATAATAACAATTTTCATTTCAGTCTGGGTATGGCACCAGATGAGGCATTGTTTGGACGGAGATGTCGGCCTCCTTCTTGTTGGACTGAGGTAGGTGATAAAGAAAGATTTGGTTCGAATTTTGTGCAGGAGACTATAGTGCAGATTAAGATGATCATAGAAAAACTTAAAGAGGCACAAAATCGGCAGCAAAGCTATTATGATAATAAACACAGACCGCTTGAATTTGAAGAAGGAGTCCATATATTTGTGCGGTTATCTCCGGTCACGGGTGTTGGCCATGCATTGAGAGTAAGGAAGCTGAGTCCTTGATTTATTGGGCCGTATCAAACTATGAAAAGAGTGGGATTAGTGGCCTATCAGCTTGCCTTACCTCCACAGTTGTCGAATCTATACGACGTTTTTCATGTGTCACAATTGCGCGTTATGTTTCGGATGAATCATATGTGGTGATACCGGATAATATTGAAATTTGGGAGAATCTGAAGACTCTTGTAGGTCCTATTGAGGTACTTGACCGCAGTGAGAAGAGGCTGAGAAGAAAGATAATTCCAATGTTAAAGATTCAGCGGAAAGGACGTACACCTAAGGAGGCTACTTGAGAGCGGGAGGATAAGGCTCTCCGGTTGTATCTTGAGTTAGCGAACAAGTACGATTTAATTTTGCGGACAAAATTTCAAAAAGGAGGGGTGAATATAACACCTCGTAGTTCTAAATCATATAAAAGGGAAGGATTAGTGAAAATCCAGAATTCAGAACCAAAATACGTAAAAAAGGTAAATTGCCAAACACGTAACCCTAGGATAGAAAATTTGAGTAGAAGGTGTCAAATGGAAAAACTAATCCTAGAAATGGATTTAGAACGAAAAATTGAGTGGTTAGACAAGTTTCTAGAAATTTGATGAATAATGTTTTTACCGGGTAAAACTACAGCGGTACAGTTGCAACGAAAAACGTGCCGAATAAATTATGAGTTCTAGGCTTGGAAATAAGTTATAAATGGTACATAGGACTAGGAATTATGGTTTCTGGTGGAAATTGATTTAAATTAGGGTTTTTGGGGAAGCGTGCCTACAGTGCACATAACAGCTTAAAACTGTAATTTCACCGAACGACCAAAAAACTTTGTATTCATCTGATCAAGGGGATTTAAAGGAAATTGGTGAATGTTAAAAATTGAAGTTTCTAAATAGGCTATGAATTAATGGACGTTTAGTGGATTGAGCGGGAGATTTGAATTAATTTGAATCGTGTGAGGTGGCGATGGGACCCACCCACTTAAGTAAACTTAAGCCACATGTGCCCAAGGCACTATTCACTCTGTTCTCTCTCCCCACACAGCTCCAAACCCGTGGCCATGGACATAGTAAGGGAAGAAATTTGGCTTGCTTTGTTCTTGATGATTTAGCCACCAAAATCCAACTTCCACCACATGAAACTTCAAGTAAACAACCATCCAAACCAAACCATACCACTTTCAAGCCTTGAAACCCTCTAGTTTGAGAGAAATTTGATACCCATTGCCACGAATTTATGTGGAAAAATTGGTGTTCTTGGAGATGCTTGATCCTCCATTACTTGGGTATTGTGTAGAGGAGTCCTAGGCCTTGATTGTGGGTAAGTTTCAACACATTTCATTGGTTGATTTTGTGGATTGATTTTCATGAACCTAGAGCATGCTTGTATGGATTGATGTAGTTGGGGACCTCAAATTGAAAATGTGTATTAGATAAAAGTGTCTTAGAATGGTGTTTTATGATGATTGAGCTCATAAAAATTATTGATGAATTGTATGATAACTTAGGCAAATTTTATGATGGAAATGCAAGACTTTGTGAATTGGAATTGCGTTTGGATTGTATAATTGAGTTGTGGAGTAGTTGTATGAGTTAATTATAATGTTGTATGATGTGTGGAAGTGTGAAATTGGATTGAAAATCCTTTGGTATCCTAGGTGCAAGAATTCAGCCATGTGAGGGAAAATAGGATATGATGATGCAAAGGTTGTCTAATTGATTGTATTAAGTTTGAATGAGTTGTGTGTTGGTCTAATGCATTGAATTGACAGCAAAACCATTGGATTGTGTGGGTATGTAATTTCGGCCATAATGAGGAGTTTTAGGGAAAATGATGTTGAATGATAATTGAATGGAATTAAGGACTTGATTTGATGTTGTGTTGAGCTTAGGAAGCTATTGGAATGTTGAAAGAAAATTAACAACATGATTGAGAATTTTCGGCCATGATGGCCGAACCTAAGTGTGTGGGTGTGGGGGTATGTTTGCTTTGTAATTCAACTTGAGTTACAATTGTATTGCTGATCCTTGTGTGGTCATTGTAGGTTGCCTCCCACGGACGTGAGCTTTGAACAGTGAGCTTGGATGATTGCTTTTGGTCCTTGACCAAAAGGATTGTGGTAAGTGCTTATGGAAATTGCATGAATTCTTAAATAACCAAGTGTATGTTGTTATGTGGTTCTAATTGATATGGGAATGACCTGTGTGTAGGCATTTTTGGTTGGACCAAGCTCGGTGATATTTTGCGATGGAACTACCTAGAGAGAGAGCTTCAATAAGGTAATCCTCGTGTGTGCTCCACCATGCCCCTTGGGGGTAGTGGTTGGAGGTTGTATGTCAATAGTGTAATTGTAATATGCTCATGAATTTATATATATATATATTGGGTACATAGGATGTACCGTATCTCTGGCCAGTAGATAATTGCCTTTTGGCATTACGGACTTCCACTGGATAGGTCTCCGTGAGGGAGTTCCAATTGACCTGGGGTCATGGAGTTGTTATCCATTGAGGAGCACTCTAGGAATGTCTCGAGTGTATTGGTGGTTGGTGCCTTGGTTGATGTTCTGGGAACACTTCCTTGGATGAGAGCCCGTAGGCTATATGTCGAGGCCAATAGGCCGAATGTTGCGTGGTTGTGACTTGACCATTCTACCTTCATCGTATGTTTACTCCCTATGCATCCCTACTTCACTGAATCCCTTGCTTTATCCCTCTTTGTTTGTTATGATGAATTGCTGATTTTACATCTGAGTGAACCATTGGGCAGAGTGATCTCAAGAACCTCTGGGTTACTGAGATATATTTCGTATATCTCACCCGTGTTTGGGGTATTATTTCAAGTGGTTTTAGCGGGACCGGGGATGTGGGTAAGAGACCCATAGGATGAACAATTGGAGATTAGAGGACTTTTTGCATTTTGAGACCATTTTGGCATAGGCTAAACTTGTACATGAACATTGTATATTGCTTTTAGGATTATGCATATTGTCATATTTGTTCATGCCATATTTTGCCTAAGTCTAGTAGATGATTCATTATGTTGTACTTGGAGGATTCATTTTTATTTATGCTCATCGTTGGGAAGAATTGTAATTTCTAAATTATGGACCTTGTGTAATAGTTGAAGTATGTATGGATGAAAGGGCAATAGGCCTATTTTAGGTTATAATTATGTGTATGTTGAAAGAATGCATGCAAATGGAATAATGTGATTGAAATGATTTAAGTTTTGACAAAGTAAGTAATGAATTGTAAATTGAGATAAATGATATAAATTGTTGTGGGTTGTAAGAGCATCAAGACATTGTTGGTCCTTGAGTGACACCCTTACCTATTAGGTACCCTTGAGGCATAATAACACACTTTTGATAAAGTGGGATAAGTTGAATAAACAAAGGAGATGTCATCGAAATTTATATAAAATGGAAATTTTTAGGCTATTTCGGGATAGCATATCTCCCTCGACAGATGTCCAATAGGGACGTTCCATACACCATTTTGAAACTTGAGATGTCAAATATGTTGTGTAAAAAGTGGGTAGCCATTGGAGCTGTGAGAAGACTTGTAGACGCGTTTAAGTGAGGACTATCCAGAATGCCCTGCACATGGGGGCTGTCGGGTGGCAGTTTTGGGAAAATTACTTCTCCCTCAATTATTGGTCAAATTAGGCCCACACTATATGTAAAATTTAATCTTAATATGTCTAGTTTACTGTATAAAAATTTGAGAGCAATTGGTTGAGTGGTTTATTCAGAATCGCATAAATGGTGAGGTATGTTTAGTGCTCTGCTTTGGGTTGGCTGGCAGTTTTGCTTGGCCAACTTCAAACTGTGATAACCGTAGCAAATGAGAACTTTTTGGGTCGTGTGATACCTTGTTGGAAAGGTAATTGAGTCTAGAACCATGTTCAGTTATGTAAAAATCGTAAAAGCAAGATTTAGGCTAAGTGGATTTATGGGAACCCCTTAGTGACTGGAGAGAAGCATTATATGATAGTTAGGCATTTATTGTAATTATTCCGCATTTATATTTCAATTATGATCATAGTTTTTACTCATTATGTTTTATTATTATTTTAAATTCTTACGTAATGAAAAGGAAAAAGTTTACTCATTATATTTTATTAAAATTTATAATATTAAGCGCAGTTACAATCACAGCAGTTCATTTAAAAATGAGAGTAAACTTTTCCCTTTTCGTTATGTAAGCATTTAAAACAGTAATAAAACATAATAAGTAAAAGTTGTGATCATAACTGAAATCTAAACACGAAATAATTATAATAAATGTCTAACTATCATATAATGCTTCTCTCAAGTCACTAAGGGGTTCCCATAAACCCACTTAGCGTTAATCTCACTTTTACGATTTTTACATAACCGAACATGAATCAGTCTTCTGGACATTATGAGAGATTTAGTGGTTATAAGCTCTCATATTTTAGTATGTTATTCTAGACTCAATTAAATTTCCAAATCACATGCCCCATAAAGTTCTCATTTGCTCCGGTTATCACCGTTTGAATTTGGACAAGCAAAATTGTCAGCCAACCTCAAACAGGGCGCTAAACATACCCTACCATTTCTGTGATTATGGACAAACTACTCCACCAATTGCTCTTAAATTTTTATACTTTAAACTAGATACCTTGAGCTTTAATTTGACATATCTTGAGCCTAATTTGACTAAGAATTGCGGTGGGAATAAATTTCTCAAAACTGCCACCCGAGACAACCCCCATGTGCAGGGCAGTCTGGACATTCCTCACTCAATTACGTCTACAGGTCTGCACACAACTTCAATGGCTACCACTTTTTGACACAACATAGTTGACACCTAAATCTTCAAAATGGTGTATGGCACATCTCTATTAGATTTCTGTGGAGGGAGATATGCTCTCCCAAAGTTAACCTCAAATCTGCCATTTTACTAGAAATTTCGACGACACCTCCTTTGTTTCTACCTATCCCACTTTATCAAAAGTATGTTATTATGCCTCATGCCTCAAATGTACCTAATAGACAAGGGTGGCACTCAAAGACCAACAATGCTTTTATGCTCTTACACAACGAATTATATCATTTACCTCAATTTACCATTCATTAAAGCTTAAATCATTTCAATCACATTATTCCCTTTTGCATGCATTTTTTACATTAATCATAAAATCATATCCTAGAATAAGACTATTGCCCTTTTCATCACATACATACTTCAAATATTACACAAGGTCCATAATCATAATATTACAATTCTCCAAAGGCTTAACATAAATACATATAAATCCTCCAAAATACAACATCATAAATTATCAACTAGACTTAGGCAAAATATGGCATGAACAAAATAACAAGATGCATAATCCTAAAGCAAAATACAATGTTCATGCCCTAAGTCTAGCCAATGCCAAAAGTGGCCTCAAAATGCAAAAAGTCCTCTAATCTCCAAGTGCTCATCCTATGGGCCTCTTGCCCACAACTCCGATCCCACTACAACCATCTAAGATAATGCCTCAAACACGGGGTGAGATATATGAATATATCTCAGTAACCCAGAGATTCTGGAGATTACTTTGCCCAATGGCTCACTCAGATGTAAATCAACAATGAATTATAACAACCAAAGAGGGATAAAGCAAGGGATTTAGTGAAGTAGGGATGTATAGAGAGTAAACATACGATGAAGCTGGAATGGTCAAGCCAAAACCACGCAACATCCGGCCTATTGGCCTCGATATATAGCCTACGGTTTCTCATCCAAGGAAGTGTTCCCAGAACATCAACCAAGGCACCCACCACCAACACACTCGAGACATTCCTAGAGTGGTCCTCAACAGATAACAACTCCATCACCCTAGGTCAACTGGAACTCCCTCATGGAGACCTATCCAGTGGAAGTCCGTAACGCTCAAAGGCAAACTATCTACTGGCCAGAGACACGATACATCCTTTGTACCCAATATATATACAATGCATGAGCATGTTATATCTACATCATTAACATACACCTCCAACCACTACCACCATGGGCATGGTGGATCACACACGGGGATTAACCCTAGTACAAAATGATTACCTTGTTGAAGCTCCCTCTCTAGGTCCAACTAGAAATGGCTACACACAGGTCATTCCTATATCAATTAGAACCACATAACAACCTACACTTGGTTATTCAAGTATTCATGCAATTTGACATAAACACTTACTACCACAATCCATTTGGTCAAGGACCAAAGGCAATCCACCAAGCTCACTGCTCAAAGATTGCGTCCGTGGGAGGGAACCTACAATGATCACACAAAAATCATAAACTCAATGGTGCAACCAAGTCAAAATACAAAGCACCATACTCCCCCACACACGAACATGGTTCAGCCACAATGGCCAAAAATACAAAGTCATGTAATTAATTTTATTACAACATCCTAATGGTTTCCCAAACTCACCACAACACCAATTTAAGTCCTCAACTTCATTAAATTATCACTCAACCTCAACTTTCCCAATTTTCCTCTTTTAGGCCAAATTCAACACTTAGGCACATCAATGGTTTCACCTCTAATCCACATACATCACAACAACACACAAACTATTTAAACTTAGCTCACAACCACAGAACATCAATTACATCAATTTTTCATCATCTTTTTCCCATTATGCTCAATATGGCTTAAATATGCAAGCATGCATACCCAAGGTTTTTCAACTCAATTCAACACTTCCACACATCACACAATCCTATAATTAACTCATACAATTACTCCACAACTCAATTATACAATCCCAACACAATTCCAATTCACAAAGTCTTGCATTTCCATAATGAAATTTTCCTAAGTTATCATACATTTCACCAATAATTTTTATGAGCTCAATCATCATAAAACATTATTCTAAGACACTTTTATCTAATACACATTTTCAAATTGAAGTCCTCAACCACATAAATCCATACAAGCATGCTTTAGGGTTCATAAAACCAATCAACCAATTCATCCAATGAAAATTGTGGAAACTTACCCATAATCAAGGCCTATGACTCCTCCACACAATACCCAAGCAATGGAGGATCAAACAACTCCAAGAACACCAAATCTCTTCAAGAATTCGTGGCAATGGGTGTCAATTTTCTCTCCAATAAGAGGGTTTCAAGGGTTGTGGATGGTAATGGTTGTGTTTGGATGGTTGTTTACTTGGAGTTTGATGACAAACTCTGTTGATTTTGGTGGCTAAATCACTAAGAAATCAAAACAACAAATCCTCCCCTAAACACCTCCATGGCCGTGGGTTGATGAGAGAGACAAGGGAGGGAGATGAGTGAATAGTGCATTTGCACATGTGTTCTTATTTCACTTAAGTGAGGTGGGTCCCACTGCCACCCGTGCGTTTCAAATTAATTCAAATCTTTCGCTTAAACCACTAAACTCCAATTAACTCTTAGACTATTTAGAAACTTCAAATTTTAAAATTCATCAATGTCCTTTAATTGTCCTTGATCAAATGAATTTGGAGTTTTCCGATCGTTCGGTGAAATCACAGTTTTAAGCTGTTAAGTGCACCGTGGGCACGCTTTCCCCAAAACCCTAATTTCAATCAGTTTTCACCAGAAATCATAATTCGTAGTCCTATGTACCATTTATAACTTATTTCCAAACCTAGAGCTCAAAATTCATTCGACACGCTTTACGGTGTAACTGTACCGCTGTATTTTTACTCGATAAAAACACTATTAATCAAATTTTCAGAAACTTGCCTAACCACTCAATTTTTCATTCTGAATCCATTTCTGGGGTTAGTTTTTCCATTTGAGACCTTCTACTCAAATTTCCTTTTCTAGGGTTACATGTTTGGCAATTTACTGTTTTACCCTTTTACGTATTTTGACTCCGAATTCATGATTTTCATTAATCCTCCCCTTTAATTCATATTTTAAATATAATTATATGATTTAGAATTACGAGGTGTTATATTGGTATGAGTATGGTATTATAATATGATATATGATGTATATTCAGTTTCATGATTTGTATATTAATTACGTTAAATATTATGATTAATATTTTTGAGTTATGGAAAATAATTAAGAACATTGTACAGGTATGGGACTGTACAGATAATAATAAAAGATTGAATAATGAATTAAGCGTGGCAATATATTTAGAAAGAAAAGAAAAAGTTTACTCACCTATTACACTAGGTAATGGTGAAATGCAAATAAAGTCTACCGCTAAAGTAATTACTCATGCGCTTAAAAGTACCATATGTAAGTTAACAATCCGATTATGAAATTGGGGAGTTGCAACATGCAATACCATGTTCATATACTAAGTCCTCTACACAATGAATGTCAATATATATATATATATATATATATATATATATATATATATATATATACAAATAATCCAAAATGACATATGAATCTTATGCACCAAAATATATCTCTGCCACTAGGTGGGCTTCTTACTCGAAGCTCCAATGTGCTCACCTGAACCTGAAATGGTGCCCCAAAGAGGGGTGAGATATATATATATATATATATATATATATATCTCAGTAAACCAATGGCACCGGAAGGTCACTCCGTCAAGTGGCTCACTCAATGTGCCTGCAATAATACATATATGAACAATATAACATACAAAATCATATCACAACTGGGCACAATCCAAGAACATCCACTAAATGATGAGACATAGGAGGTGGCATCACTGATATGAATAAGGAGACAATGCCAAATGATCCATTGCAATTGCCAAATGGGCCAATCACAAGGCCAAAGGCCAAGAAGTTTACGGAAGCTCTTAGTGGGCTAATTCTGCAAATGTGGACTAATCATGAAGACATCAAGTCCAAGCCATATCCCAATCAGAATTTAGTTAATGTCATCAATGTAATAAATGCTTAGTGGGGATGATTAGTGTCTTTTCATTTGCTAGTCTTTTCCTATTCTTGGAGGGATGTTCCAAGTATAAATAAAGGAGGATACAACTCTTGTAACCAGATTTTGAATATCAAGTTAACCTATTTTGGTGAGACTAGTTCTCTTGGGTTCTTTTGAGAATCTCTGAACTTATCAAGGGTTCTTAACCTTGTGGCGTTCATAGGCTTATCAATCCTTGGATTGTGGCGCCTTCCTACCCTTGTTTCTTGTTTTAATTTCTTTTTCTATTTTTTTTCATTCCCAAAAGTCCAACAAAATCAACGCTAAACCCTACATCATCGATTTTCATTTTACCCTACCTCAGATCAGATCTCGCGACCCACTTGTCCATTTTCGGTGATTCTTGGGTCTATTTCGCGTTTTGAAACGTGCTCTTTCACCTCGTTTTGCAATCACTCAATTCCGAGTTGTGCAGCGTGAAATATGATCATTTTTTAGCCAGGACGCATTGGAGGCTGTATTTTGGGCATAAATTCCATTCCTAGTTGATCCAATCCGGCCACTTCTCTTGAGGTTCATATCATTTGGTATCAGAGCTCAGTTCTAGGTTTGGAATGAAGTTAAATTCATGGTAACACTTTTACCCTAAAAATTGTTTTCTAAATTTGAGTTGTGTAATTTTGTTTCAACCTTTGTGTTTATTCCCTAATTTGTTCTTTCTTCCAATTTCTTGTTCAGTTCATACATTTCTGTAGTTGCGTTCTTGGTGTTCATCCATGTTCATCATTGTTCATGAACTTTAATCCTTTCAATTCGTGTGTCTTGAGTAGTATGTTGTTAGTGTGTTAATTAATAGCTTGTTTTGTTGAGAATTTTGTCTAGTTTCGTTCTCAATTACTCCAATTTCATGTTTCATTTCAAAATTACAAATTTCAATTATTAGAGGCATCCCGTGTTAAAAAAAAAGTGATTGCTGTTGAAAATTTAGTTTGCTGCAGTAAGGCAAAATTTTAAAAAAAAAAGTTTCAAGTTAAAAAAAAAATATAGCAACTTGTTATTTAGCTCAAAATACACACCACCTTTTTGAATCAAGTCATAAGAGTTTTCCTCAAATCTTTCTTTTAACCTGTTCTTCTTTGTCTTGTCTCTTTTGACATCTTTTCAATCTATGGTTCGTGTCACCACTATTTTGTTGAGTTCTATGTTGTAGTACTCTTGAGTGTTCTTGGAGATTCTATTAAGAACTTAAAGAGAGCTATTGAGTGGTAAAAGGCAAGAGAGCATTTTATACAAAAGCCTAATAGAGAGCAACAAATACGAGTGATACATCTCTAAGAGTGTAAACACGTGAGAGGTGTGGTGAGGTCCTATTGCTTTTCACTTTTTTTTTTCTTTTTCTTGAATTATGGCAAGTACGGGTGGTGAAGGTAGCCCTCCTCCTGAGAGAGAAAACAGGTTGCTAATCGATGCCATTATGGATCGAATGCAAACGATGATGAGGGAGCAAACAGAGGACTTATTTGAGAGAATTGAGCACTTAGAAAATCAAGGGACTCATGATGATGATGGAGGTAGAAGAAGGGTTGATAGAAGGAGAAGAGATAATGAGGATGTTGCTAGAGAGGATATAATTAAGGGAGTGAAGCTGAACATACCACCTTTCAAAGGGAAAAATGATCCCGAGGCCTATTTGGAGTGGGAATTGAAGATTGAGCAATTATTTGCAGTTCAAAAAAATTCAAATTGAGTCAGACTTGACTTGGACAAAATTAAATCGGGTCGGGTCAAAATACCTGACCTATAAAATCAAGTTGGGTCTGATCGGCACAAAAACCCGACCTGACCCATACACAACCTTAAATAAAACACAAATAACCTCTTTACGACACGACACGAATAATCTATAAAAAGATTAATGCGGGTCCATTTCGGATTCACTGGTTGACACCTAACACAACATGAATTTTTCTGGGTTAGATTTTGCCAACACTAACACGACATGAATTTGAAAATGAATAGACTCAAACAGGAATTTTTCCTTTTGTGTTCGTGTCATATTAGCGAGCCGTGTTAAAAATTGTTACCCCTAATTATAAAGACTCTGATAACATGCAATACAATCAATTCAGCACAACAACTTAAACCTATTTGATAAATATTATATTGATGATTTTTATATGATATTTCTGCAACAATTAAAAAAATGAGTCCTAAGAAAATATGAAGAATAGGTTATTGTTTTTATTCAGAACAAATAGACCAACCAAAATTTTAGGAAAAAAACAAGAAATTCTTTTTATTTAGGTAAGAAAGAAAAGAATAGAAGATATGTGGGTTTGGTGTTTGTCATTTTAAATGAAAAAAGTTATGTCATTTTTGAAGAGAGATAGACACAGAAAAACGGAAATCATGGGAGAGAGAAAATGAGTGATTTTTTTTTAATTTAAAATTCAAATTTTCTGTGTCTGTATCTCTCTTAAAATGACATAACTTTCTGTCATTTGAAATGACAAACATTTTTCCCAAGATATATATATATATATATACAAACAAGATTTTGGTGGTAAATCAGACAAAACAGACCAAAAGGATTCATAATTATTTTATAAAGATGTTAATATAATTACACTATAAAAATATTAATAAATGTTTTGATTTGACTATTAAAATGAAAGCGGTCCATGAAGTTTTCGTTAAAAATATGTTGCTTTTGCTTCAATTGAAAGCATATTGACTAAAGCACATAGAAAAGCATCGCCGGGTGGGCGAAAATGAAGTAAAGACAGACAGACATCCACTTGTAGAAAACTTAAAATTGCTTTTTAACAGTGTTTTAAAACTCGGACCGGTCATCGAACCGGTTAAGGTACTGGGTCACTGGTTCAACCGGGTTCAACTGGATTGAACCAGTTTTACTGTTCACATATTAAAAATATAAAAATATTACTTATATTAATAAAAATTCACATAAGAAAACTATCTATGAGCTTCAAAAAATAAATTAGTTTTCAATGATAGCAAATATTATATACTTCTAAGTTTCTAACTCTAGACCTTTGAGATGAGATCATGAGACCATCAGTGTTTATCACCACTTAACTTCATGAGATCATTATAAGATGCAACTAAATTACATAAATGAACTACACTAATCTAAAATACCTTATTATTTTCACCTTACTTTTAATCATATTCATCATAAAATATGAATATGATTTAATTCAAGAGTTCTTATCAACAATAAAAAAATTTACCAAAAAAAAAGAAAAAACCGGTTTAACCCGAGTCAACCGAGTCGCCGGGTCGTCGGGTTTCGGCCGGGTCAACCAGTCCAATCCGAGTTGACTGCATAACCGGTCTAACTACCCGCTCGAACCGGAGAACCCACCGAGTCACCGAGTCCCGGGTCGACCCGGCCGGCTTTTAAAACACTGGCTTTTAAGATGCATGGAATTCTACATTGCCAAGCAAGCGCACTATTCTAGAAAACAGTTTTCGTCTTTCGTATGCACACACATCATTATGTGTAGTTATGACTAAATTGTTTTACTTGCATCACCCAATTAAGAAACGTTTTCTTTGTTGATCTATCAGTATAAATTCCAGTAATTGCATTACATATATGCTTTTCAGAAATTTAATTTGCGATTTTAATAAATAGCGTCTCCAGCATCCATGAAGTACATTGCATGTTAAAACTATAGCAATTTGACGAAGTATATTAACTTAAAATTCAAATCCAAAGAAGTTCCATCGGTAAAATCTGTATCCAAACAATACCTTTCAAATGATATCTTAAAATTCTAGACACGGCTCCCAATTCAATCAAACAAAATAAATTAAAATATGTCAAAATGCGAACAATTTATGAGGAAAAATATTGTTATTTTAAAGGACACAAGTTGATATCATTTTAAGTAAAATTACTATATTTTGGTAGTTTTTTTTTATGTTATCTATCCTCCACAATACTCTCATTTTCTTTCTCCTTCAAATTTTGTGGAGAAAAGAGAATATAAAAATCACTAAATATGCAATAAAACATAATAGTTTAAGTTAAAATAACACAAATTTGTATTCTTTAAAATGACAAATATTTTTCTCATAATTATAATAGTTAAATAATAATACTTGAAACATACACCATGTTATATGAACAACTTATATATTATCCTTCTCTACAACAAGCATAACCTCCATGATACACAATGTCAATAGCCAACTGTACAATAAAGTTACAATACTGAATTCCAAAAGAAAATACAGAGACGTGAAATAAATAACATACACTAGTATAAAGTAAAACAGTCAAGTCTAGTGGCATAATGGAGTGAAAATGTACAAGAATCATCTTCTACTTTCTCTTGTGGAAAATAATACTTGGAAAAATAAACAGAAAAAAAATCATATCTGTTAACAAAATCCCAAAGAGAAGTTGCATACTTTCATGTGTCATCTTTGGAAGGAAGATCATTGTGAGGTTTGAGTCAGTGTTAAGTTTCCTTCTCTCTCATTCGAATCAATAAGCATCAAAACAACTTCCCGCATTGATGGCCTCTTAGAAGGAGACACACTTGTGCACAGTAAAGCAAGTTTCAAAACAGTGAGCATGTGATTCATAGTGGTTTGGTCTTGAAGATCCACACGATTGTCAAGTATCTCTGATGTCAATGTATTATTATGGTTTCGAATATGGTTTCTCACCCATGTGACAAGGTCACCTCCTTGCTCCAACGGCTGAACTGGAGACTTTCCCGTTAGCAATTCCAAAAGCACAACACCATAACTATATATGTCACACTTTTCTGTGACCTTCATGGTATATGCATATTCTGCCATGCAGGATAAAGTGGTTCACTAAACAATAATCAACAAGTAATAAAGTTTTAAAAATGAGGATTTATATCAAAAACCCCTTGAAAACGTATCTCTGGATTTTTCATCATAATTTTAAGGGGATACAAAATTAACTCTGAAAATATGCATATATGAATAATATAATGGTACATCACAGGGTCATGTGTAAGTTTGATTTCTTCTAATAATCACTGCTTCAACCCCTGTACCAATGTGCTTGACATGTATTAATATATCTATCTATAAATTGCAGGATCGTGAAAAAGACATAAAATAATTGACAAAGTAAGTCAATATTAGAATTATAACTGAATGAAAGTAACCTAAACTCATAGGCATTAAAGGCCAAATACTAATAGAGAATAAGGCTTTGGCAAGTTGTTGATAAGGATCACTATCAACAAATCCATTTTAACAATATAAGATACTCTCCTTTTAAACCAACAAAATCTATGGTCAGAAAAAGCAATTTCGATACTGCTTAATGTACAAAACTCAATTTCTTCAAAATTTGAAAACAAAAAAAGAATATCGTTTATAAACACGAAGTGAAACTACAAATCATCCTAAGCTATAAGACAGGAATGACAATAAGACGATCTACAATGACAAAACAAGACATAACGTAAACGAGAAAGTTTATGCTTAATCAACTAATTATAAAATTAGGAGCTTACCAGGAGCAATATATCCATAAGATCCAGCAACTGCAGACATTGATTTTGACTGGGGCATGTCAATCACTTTTGCCAAACCGAAATCACCAACATGGGCCTCAAAATTTTCATCAAGGAGAATGTTATTAGATTTTATATCACGGTGAATAATCTTTGGTTTGCAGTCATGATGCAAGTAGGCAAGACCCTCAGCAGCTCCAAGAGCAATCATGAACCGAATTGGCCATTCCAAATTAGTTGCAGAACCATGCAGTAGTTCACCTAAGCTACCCCTTTCCATGTACTCATAAAGTAGGAGATTGGAACCCTGGTGATAGCAAAACCCATACAACTTCACTATATTTCGATGCCTTATCCTTCCAAGAGTCAATACTTCAGCCCTGAAACTATTGTCAATGTTGTTCCCCTCCCTGTTAGATGCTAACTTCTTAACAGCAATAGTCTTACCAGATTTCATGACTGCCTTATAAACTGTTCCACATGCTCCCCTACCAATAACATAACTTTCATGAAATCTTTTTGTAGCTTCAACTAGATCTTGGAATGTGTAACCTTCCTTTGGAGGAAAATATATATCTGAATCTGGGGAGGGAGTCTCAGTGTCTCGAAAGGAATCTACAGACTCCCTAGGACGTCTCATAATATATAAAATAACTAAAATTAAAATGAGAGAAACACCACCAACAGCAGCTGCAGTTATCATTACAATTTTACCACGTGTAGAATCAACACTTTTCACGGGAGGAAGAGTGTGGGAAGCTGGATTGGTGTTGCAGTCACTGAGAGGTGCACCACAGAGGCCTTTGTTACCACCAATAAAGCTGCTTACAGCCATATTTTGGAAAATTTTAGTGGAAGGTAAAGGTCCAGAGAGGTTATTATATGAGAAATTACACCCGAGCAAGCTTGAAAGATCGTCAAATGTGCTGGGAATTTCGCCATCCAAATGATTGTTATTGAGAAGGAGATATTCAAGCATATTGAGATTGCCAAGCTGAGATGGTATTCTTCCAGAAAGATTATTATAACTGAGATCCATTGCAATCTGTAAGCTTGAAAGAGAACCCAACTGAGGAGGTATTTCACCAAAAAACATATTGCCATCCATCTGCAACCAGTTCAAATGAGACAGATTACCTAATGCTGCAGGAATATATCCAGACAGTTTATTGTCTGAGAGCTTGAGAATCTCCAAATGCTGAAGTGTCCCAAGCTCATTTGGCAAGGAACCAGTAAAGCTATTCTGACTGAGATCAAGCCGCTGGAGACTTTTGCACCAAAAAATTTCAGGTGGGATTCTTCCAGTGAAAAGATTTGATGAAACATTAAAGGTGACCAATTGAGAAAGATTTCCTATTTCCTTAGGAAACTCCAATGTGAAGTAATTGTTTGCAATATGAAGCCTTTGCAAATTGTGGCAGTTCCCAATCTCAGTAGGAATTGGACCACTGAACCTGTTCTCATTCAACTCAATGGCAGTAAAGTTCACCAGTTTACACAATTCTGAAGGGAAGCCACCAGTAAGCCTGTTTCCAACCAACAGCAACTGTGCCAATGATTCACATTTCAATATCCCTGAAGGTATATTTCCATAAAGCTGATTAGCTGCCAGATTCAACAACATCAAGCGAGAATTCAAGCATAGATGAGGAGGTATGCCTCCTGTCAAGTTGTTGTCAGAAAAATCAACCACCCAAAGAGGACTATGAAGTCCAAGTCCCTGAGGAATAATACCACTTAAGGAGTTATCAAAAAGTTGCAACTGATACATTTGAGTCAAATATTGGAAGCCAATTGGAATTGGACCTGTAAGATGATTCATTGACAGGTCCAGCTTTGTGAGGTTTTTCAAGCTACTAAACTCATTTGGTATAACACCAGTTAGCTGGTTCTCAAAGAGAAAGAGCAAACTTAGACCACTTATTTTGCTCAACTCGGAAGGAACATCACCTACTAAAGAGTTCTCTGAGAAATCAATTTGTAAACCTGAAGAAAGATTTCCAATTTCCCTTGGAATGGTTCCATTCAACTTATTTCTGTAAAGATACAACTTCTTCAATGATTTGAGGTTCCCAATCCCCCGAGGTATAGGTCCAACAAGATCATTCCCATATAAAGCAAGGGTCTCAAGACTGCTACAATTCGCAACCTCTTTAGGAATAAGCCCAGATAACTGGTTTTCCCATAAAATCAGTTCTTTTAAGCTGTCAAGCATCCCAATCTCGCTTGGCAGCTCCCCTCCTATCTGATTTTGGGCAAGGCCAAGGTATACCAAGCTCTTACATCCCCAAATTTCCTTTGGCAAGCTACCAGTAATGTTATTTGCCCCAGCTCTGAAAGTTTCAAGATTCTTAAGATTTCCAATGGAATTAGGCAGGGGCCCAACGAGAAAGTTGCTATAGGCCACTAACTCCACCAATGAAGACAAGTTTCCAAACTCATCTGGAAGAACACCAGAAAGTTTGTTGTTGCAAATATTCAAATTTCTCAAAACAGACAGCTTACCCAATTCAGCAGGAATTGGTCCCTCTAATTGATTATTGTTCAAATAAAGATATTCCAAACTCAAGCACTCAGCAATCTCTTTAGGGATATTACCAGTCAGATCATTGTAAGCAAGATTGAGATAAGTTAGATGGGACAGACCCCCAATGCTAGTATTTAGAGCTCCAGAAAGACCCATTGAACTCAAATTAAGAGACATGACCACCGGATTATTTTGATTATTATCACTATATTCAAAAGTGCAATTTATACCTATCCATCCACATGGGGTTTCATCTGTAGACTTCCAATTTCCCAAAAGATTAAATTTATCTTGAAGACCATTCTTAAGCTCTAGGAGGATTTTCCCCTCAGTGTTCAACCCCTCTATGCTACAAAGAAGAAAAGTCAATAGTAGTAAAATAACAGAATACCCTTTTGCGAAAGCTCTCCCCTCCTTGATATTCCCAGACATCTTAATATTCAGCACCTGCACGTACAAGCAAACAATGAATTAGTCACTTGCATAATCCAAATGTTCTCTTTTTTTTCCTTCCCCGAGGGAAACCAGAAAAATTTTGGTAACCTTGATATTTAACAAAATTTCAAAATTCAGAGTTTCAGGACGCCAAATGAACTTAAAGTCATATTAACAATTCCAAATGCCATTCCTAGAATTTTAATGAATCAGTTCAAAGAAAAAGCAAAGTACACATGTATATTACACAGAAAGTCACGATTCAAAATCGGAAAAAAAAAAAAAAAAAAAAAAAAAAGCCATAAAATAACATAACATACCTTTCAAAGCCCACCATCACTCATCAAAAAAGAGATAATAACAAAAGCAGCAAGTCCACCCCATGGGATCAATAATTCCTTGTGAAGGAAAATTGAGAAGAATCATGGAGTTAATGAAACTTTAGCCAAAAATAGAATATACCCACCTCACCTTTTGGCGTGAAAAGTGGGGATCTTCGATCTAAAACATGAAAAGCCAAGAATTTGAACACAAAAATCCAAACCCCCTTTTTTTCAGGGTCTAATAAACATTCAGAAAGAATACTCAAAGTTCAATGAATCAGAAAATGAATATTCATGTGCGTGGAGTGGCTTTCTATCTGCAAGTTGCGGGGTGTGGTGAAAGGGAATGAATGATGAGTGTGAAGGGTCTTTTTTGGTTGAAGCTTTAATGGCCGACAAAGCATGCTTTAATCTTTCTCTCATATGATCATTTTAATTGTTTCTCTCTCACACCAAAAGGGTCCTTCTTGTTGCTGTTGTTTTTTCAGTGTTTTGATTGCACCCTTCTTTTTAAGTGCTGGGAAAGGAAGGAGAAAAGTATGATGCAAAAAGAAGAAAGAAAGAAAAAAGTTTTTGAGGGATTTTCTCGGGAAAATTTTGGAGTTTTTTTTTGTATAGTTTTGTTTGTTTGCTTGTGATTGTGATGGGGACCTTCCTTGATCGTGGTTTGGTTGGTAGGTAGGCGCTGAAATAGTTGTAGTCGAAGGTGTAGCTGTACAAGTACTCACTACTCAGGTTCTTTTCTACGCATCACACATTCAACCTACCTTGTTTTGCCACGTGAACATTATGTAATCTTTAAACTTCCCTCTCTAGTTCACGTTGTCCTAAATTTTATCCATATCCCCCTCTCTCTATGTAGTTATATTTAAATACAGGAAAAAATATTCTTAAAGGATGTTTGGTAGAAATAATTTTTTTCATGTTTTGAAATCATGATTCTTAATAATATGATAAAAAAATTATTTTTTTAGGAATGTTATCAAAAAATTATTTGATAGGTCAAATATTAACAGATTTTTGTCCCTAAAAGAGTGTAAATTTTTTCCAACATCCGAGATTCTAAGAATTGGTGAATAGTTTTTAAAAATAGTGTAAATATTAACAGATTCTAACAGATGTATGGCATTTTGGAAGAAGAACTGTACACAAAACTAAGGCTATGTTTGATTAGTGTTTTTAGTTTTCAGAACAAAAAACAAAAAAACTCGTTTGGTAAGACCTGTTTTGTAAAAAAGTTTTGAGAACTATAACTGTTTTTTTGTTTTTAGAATCAAATTTAGAGAACATATCTGAGGTGTTTTTGTTTTTTGTTTTGATTTTTAACTTTTAAAAAGAAAAAAATATAGAAAACATTTGTTTCCATCACTAGTTTACAAAACAGTTTTAAGAACAAAAAAACCAGAACACAATCAAACAGACCCAATTTCGAGAAAATTATATTCTTGGAAAAAAATTTAGAAATCTTATACCAAATGTGAGTAAATAGGATTACTATAACAACTCACTGTCAAATAGATGATAGTGGATTAACCAAGTGTTTAAGTGGAATTTAAACATGTATTCAAAGAAACGGTAAACGGTAAATCATGTAATTGACATGATAAATAGATTAAGAATACAATTCATGCCAAATAAGTCTAATAAGACCCTAAAATAAGTATATGGTATATGTGGGGACATAGATGTCATAATGTGAAAAGTCAGGATTACTTTGGTAATTGACCAAGGTTAAGTCAAAAGTTGATTTTAATGATGCAATTAAATTTTATAGTTAATTTCATGGATTCAAAGTGATCTTATTGTGATTAAACAATGTCTAGATTAATTTCTAAAAATAGGTCAAAGTAAGAAAAATTAATAAACCAATGGAAATTGGTTTAGGTCAAAGATGAATATAAAGTTGTTAAGTTAGTAACACAAGTTAACTTTGTGAATTATTTACATGATTTTTTATGTATGATTGATTCTTTGTGATCTTGTATGTTAAATATTATTAAAAGTCAAACTCACTATTGACCAACCAATTAGAATCAAGGTTGACTAGTCTTGAACAAATGGACCAATGATTGGAAAGTTTGAAAGTCTAAAGGTGTTAAATTGTCCAAGTAAGCAAGCTTAGTCATTTTCTACATGTGAGGTGGCTAAGATGATGACAAAGTGTGTGGAAAATTAAGGAACCAATAGAATTTTAGCAAGTTGCAAAGTTAGAAAATTTTAAAGTTAGCAACTTTTAAGATATTTTTCAAGACTTAAGTACTCATCTTTCTTCTTCCAAGTATCCCATGCACACTTCTTCTTTTTCCTTTCTCCTTGAGGTCGTGAGCATGGTGAGAGAAAGAGCAAGAGAGTTCAAGTGGTTTTAGGCATTTTTAGATAAAACCTATTACACAAAAGTTATAACTTTTTGGTCTTGTGAACCTAAATCCTCTTTTTTTCTTTTCTTGAGGGCTGGTACTGTTCATCTAGAGAGAGAAAGTTAGGGTTTTGACAAGTATTTGCATGGAAAGTGTTGCCTAGTTCACAAGAAAGCTTAGTAAGATATTACATCTAAATTTTGACGGTTGGAAGTTATTTTATTAAGTGTTTTATGATGGGTTAGGGTTTGATAATTGTAAGAACCCGCACCGTTAATTAAGGAAGTTAATTAATTAATTATGTGAAATTAGGAAAGAATTCCATAATTGATCCTAAACACCCTCCCTTGTATGCATCCAAGGGAGTTGTTTGCTAAGCGGATTAGAGTTCTTTAATCATATTTTAGAGACTGAAAATCACTTTTACAATGCCAATTAAAAACTTGTAATTGAAATCGGGTTCGTCACAAAAATCAGAGTATACGTTCAAAATTTCTCAACTACTGAAAGTATAACTTTCTTGGCAGACCTTGCTGTCTTTAAAAATTCGTATAAAATTCATTTCAACGATTCAGAAAAATATTATTTGTAATCTAGAAACTAGACATCTGGGGCTTCGCGTTCATATAAAATAATAGTAATTTGAAGGTCGTTTGCCCTCGAAACATAACTCGTAAGGCGAGAGCTAAAATCAGTGAATTGATATCAAACGACCTGACTTGCAAAAATCATAATAAATCGAGCTTTCAGAATTTCGTTGAAAGGTTTATATATAATGAAACTAGACACCTGGGCCTACGCGTGCATATACATTATAAGAAAATAAGAGGTCCGTAGCCCCGGGACGCCAACCTACAAAATGCTCGCACAAACAGTTTTAACTTAGCTTTCAAAACAGGAATCAGTTTTCATAAAAACGTTTCTGAAATCCATTTCAAAACACTTGCTGTTCTTAAAAGTCTTAAAACAGAATGCAAACATAGTTCACTAATATTTAAACATTCACAATTAGTACAGTCATCCATGAAATTAATACAATCACAGCAGCATGCCCAACAGTAGAAACCAACAGCAAATATCCAAGTCCTCAAAAGCTTTTACGTCCTCCTGCCATTTTATAAAAATAGCAGCCCCAAAAGGGTGAGAAAAATCCCAGTAGTGTGGCAACAAAACCAATAATGCAACAGTATTAAACTAGGCACAAAATTATAAACAGTCGCTTCAAACATGAAATCATTTTCATCATATATCCTTTTCATCATATATCATATTGCGTATATAACGCCAGAAGTGTACGTTCATAGCACTACGGTACACGTATCACTAACATAATATCATATTGCGTATATAACGCCAGAAGTGTACGTTCATAGCACTACTGTGCACGTATCACTAACAGAACAGTGGAGTACCCTGGGTGGCTCCTCAGAAGGGCTCCAACTGTACCTAAGCGGACTGAAGCCAAGTGTCCCATACCCCGATATCAAGGGATGCCTATATGATGCATGCTCAATCACATGGTCCTATATATATAACTATTCTAAGACTCAAGACTAACATGAATTTGGTACATGCATGCCATGCTATGCTGTCACACACAAACAGAAAGACAAGTGCGGTATGATGTACGGTGCATGCATATATCATCTGTTCATAGCATATACTTCATGTACATTGGATGCCATACTGCCAAGCCATTCTTTCTTTTCATAACAGAATTTCCATAATCATAACATTTCCATAGGCAGAATAATTTCATCATTTATGGCAGAATAATCATAAGGCACATGTGAGCAACAATTCACAATTCATACACTAGTCAATAGTCACATCAGGTAATACCGCCTAACACATACCTGTGACGTTTACAACTTTTTAAACAACGTATCACCAATTCGGTCCACTTTCTTAGAAGTTCGCGGACCTAAACAAATGCATCACAAATCAGAATTTTATCTCACATCATTCCTATGCGTTGCATCAAGTTTTCATTCCTCTAGACCCCTTTATTCTCATTTGTTTATCATGGTTCTTTTACTAACAAATTTCTGTCTTCAAATAATTTTTATTTATTCATAAACAGTGAAAAAAATCCAACATCTCCCAAGCACACCAATTCGGGTTTCAATATTAAAGCAAGTTCATGACATTTTATTCCCAAATTTGACTACAAGAGACCAGGGGTGCGCTAAGAAGGACCTAAAACATGATGTCCAACTAAGCTTAATTCATACAAGGTTTGATACAAAATATAGTCCAGCCAAATTAGTCCAACACTTTAATAATTATGCTCACCTAAATCAATGGTACTAGTAGTCAGAACTTCATTCATATTACCAATTATTTAAAGGAAATCCCCATTAATTAAAACATATTACCATAATAAAATCCTAAGTCCCCAAAACACACCGTTCAAGAACAACAACCAAATCAGGATTAGAACCAAGCCTCACTCAGCCACTAGAAACCGAAATCAAAGATAGAAGAATGGGAAATCACTTACTTGATCATGCAAGTTCTTGGCTTGCATGCAAGAAAATAAAAGTCTGGACTTAAGAATAAAGTCCTTCCTTGGCAGTCTCGAAGATTCAGTCACATGCAAGAGGGAACAATTCATTAGAACCGTGGGAGGTGGAGAGAAATATGAAGGGAAAGGAGGTTACCTTACCTCCGTGTTGCTTACGGTTTGAAGAGGGAAATAATGAGGTTTGTTTGGCTCTTCCAACCGTGTGCACACTTGAGAAGAAGAAGAGGTGAAGTGGAACTAGCTTTCTGCCTAAATGGACAATCACACCTGTTTGACTCCTCACCTTAGAAAGCGTACAAGAGGAGTGATAAGAAGTAGATGAGTGAGTAACAATTCTGTTTATGGTTTAGACCCCACACATAGCGCACAAAGATGAGGGAAAGGTGGAGGAACTTTGTGTAGTTTTTCTGGCCAAAGACGACAAGGGCTCAAAGTGGTTTTCCTCTCCTTGCATGCGTGATCTGTTGGGAGGAGAGGGGGTGGATTGTGAGAGTTATCTTCTGGTTCAAAAATGAGTTACCATCAGCCTTTGGTTTGTCCTTGTTATGCGCTTGAGAGAGGTTAAGGAATGGATCATCAATATTGGTTTAGGACCAATAAGGAAGCATGCAAGTCCAGATTTCTTTTTAATAAATTTTTATGTCACTTTGTTTGGCCAATTACTCTCACATGCAAATTCTGAACTTAGGGTAGGTTGTATGATTACTTTTCTGGCCAATGATATTGCATGCAAGGGCAGATTTTTAGCATGGACAAGTAACCATATTCTTAAGGACAATTTAAGATATCTTGCTATGTGGTTAGTGAACCCATGATGAAGGAAAATGGGCTGATCTCATGCCCCTATTTGATGATGTGGGCGCAACCCAAGAGTCCACACGAAGAATTGGGCTTACTTAATTTTCTATTAATTCTTATTTCATGTCCCACTAAGTAGGGTCTAGGTTTTGATACATAATAATTAGCTTAATTCTACCATTCTTGCACTTGCATTTCGTCTCACATCACACATTGATATCCATTACTATCTTTTAGTTTACTTCCAAATTATACGGTTTGTTACAGGCCTTTAGTCCCACTATATCATTATCTTTATCCTATCTTAATTATACAAGGAAATGTTGGGCTGGGCCAACCTAACTTGAACCATTTTTAAAGCCATCTCCTTAACTCAAAGTGGCTGAATAGGGTACACAATAAAACAGCATTTGGGCCGCAGCCCATTACAAAGACAAGGTCTCCATTTGCCTCCTAATTGCTATACTTCAATAAGATTCTAATAAATAGAATAAAATATAAATGAGGGTTGTTACACGTAACGAAAAAGTGTTGCGAAAAATTAATATAAAAATATGAAAATTAATATAATTAGGTAAATTTTAGGGTTTTATAGTTTATTAATCAATTATGCTTAATTCACCTCACTTAATCCCTTCATTAGTGTCCTAATTAAGCCTTAGAACATATTTTAAAATTCAAAACCCTAGGATGCACTACTTGGCCGAATTGCAAGGTGGCTAGATTAGGGTTTTTACTTATCTTTTTTACACAATTTCTTTGTTTAATTAAAAGTCTCTCAAACCATTAGTCCACAAAGGCGTTATTTTTATTAATTTTAACCATCAAACCCTAATTTAAATGAACAGGGAGAATCATAATGGAAGGTTTTAGGGTTCTTAGTTCATCCATTTCAAGGAACAACTCACACATCAGCCAAATGTGACATTTTCTCTTACAAGTCTTCATCTTTCTTAAGTTTTAGACTTCCACCAACACATTTAAACACCAAGACCCCATTTTTAATAATTAACAACATCATTATCAACAAGAATACATCATGGCCGAATTGAAAGTGGAGGAAAGAAGGGTTTTGGAGTCATCTTTTCCATGGATCCAAGTCTTACTTCTTCAAGATTTAGTTCAAGCTCCAACCTTTACTTACCGAGAATGTTTATTTTTCACCAAGAACACACCTTTATAAGATATTCGAGGATTTAGAACCAAAATCATAAATTTAAAAGAGTAAAGGTAGGGTGTTTCAAGAAGAAAATGCAAGGAACTTACACTAAAAACTAAAAAAATGACAAAAGGAAGTGTGTTCTTCAATAAAGAGCTTCAACCACCATTTTTGCCATAAGAGAAAAGAATATGAAGCTGCTGTATGGGGGAGTTCAGCCACAAAAATGGAGGGTCCAAGGGTCAAGAACACAAGCTTTCACAAGTTCAAGAGCTAAGGAACAAGATTGGTGAAAGGTGTTTTGGATTTTGATAAAGTTTAAGCGGTGGAATCTTAGAGAGAAGGTAGAGAAAATTTAAAATCTAAAACTTAGAGAGAGAGAGAGAGGGCTTTTGGGCGCTGATGGGATGCAAGGAAGAGGGGCTCCTTATGTTTTTAGGGTTTTGCTATGTCATTAAGTGGTTTTCTGCCATTTAGTGACACTTGGTGTAATTTTTTCTTTGAACTGTTATCAAATTTTTACTCGAAAACTCCCAAGATCCCAAATTTAAGTAATTAATATTAAGTTTTTTTAATTAACATGTTTCTAACTCAAAAAACTAATTAGTATCTCACAGATACGCTTACTCTATTTAACTACACTGTAGTCCTTAGGGGTATCCTTAATTGTACATGAACTTCATAACTTTCTTAACTTTACATCATTGGTCTAATTATGACTTATTCGGCATATATTGGACTTATATTCCCTTTTCTCATCTTTTTCTCATTTCAGAACTATACCGGCTGCTGACACAACAATACAAAATATCCGGTAATAATGATTTTATCAAAATACCCCAATATGGGTATGAGGATTCACAGAATCCAATTTTCTTATCATTTATGATAATTATATCTTTAGAATATTCCTCTATCTAAGACTCAATGATTAGGTTTAATCAGAATACTGTTACTACCTTAATAGTACAAAATATCAGGTTAAAATTCACTTTCTTATAATATCCACAATGTGGGTGTCAATCTTTACAGAATTGAATTCTAAACACATCTAAGATACTGGTATCATTAGAATAAATCTCTAACTCAGATTCACGTGGTTAATGTTATTCTACTATCTGTTGTTGTATCAGCAATCAAAATTAATAGGCAGAAATTCACCTGTTTAGAATACTCTCAATATGGATATAAAAATTCCTCTAATTTCATCCTCATCTCATTAATGACCCTTAGGTCCTCATAATAACTCTCTAATTTCGAAATATTCAATTTAGGGTTATTATAGAGACTACTCCATTAACCCAGAGTCTTATTGTAAGAACCTGCACCGTTAATTAAGGAAATTGATTAATTAAATATGAGAAATAGAAAATAATTCCATAATTGACCCTAATAATTATGAGAAGGCTTAAATAATTATGGTAAGTGTTTAATAATGCTGAAAGTCGCTTTTCTGACGAAAAGTGCAGATACCGGTTCTGCTACTCGGTATAAATGTGTACCGATGAAGTATCCCAGAAAATTAAAATAAGTGCATAAATATTCCTAGAATATTATGTAGGACTGTTGTTGGGTGGTTTGCTGATGGTGGAAAAATAAATATTCTGATGGAAGACGTTCCTCTGTTCTAAATTGTAAGAGAAAACAGAGTTGTTCCCTTACTTCCAACCCAAGAGCGCAAGTGCACGCATTAAGTAATAATGGGTGTATTAATGCCCAGATTATCGTTTCCACGAGGATAGAACTCTAAATAATGTCTTAGACTATTTTATAAAGAATGAAAATGAGAAGAAAAGTTAGTGATTGAACTGTCTGGTCAAACGTTCCCTGCTGTCTTGACAATGTTCCTCAAGAACAGTAAGTTCAGTCTTCTGGCAAACAATTACCCGCTGCGTTATATATGTGATCCTTCCTGCTTAAGAGAAGGTGTGATAAATCATTGGAGATTGATAGATACAAGATTAAATAAAGTAAAAATAAAACAGTTATAACTATAATCAAGAGACAACAAAGTGGATGGTTTAAAAATAGTTTAACACAAGGAACGAATTTACTGCTCCATTCTTAAATAGTTATTTTCTCTGCTCAAGACTTAACACTTTTTGGCTTTGTCCCAGTTTCTTAACTGCCAACTTTGATTCCTCAGCTCATGGTCTGGATGACTCACAAGTTTCCATATTCCTATGGCTCCCTTGACTCCAACAGGTACTTGGTACAGAACCTTAAAATGGACGAAGTGGCCCCTTATTCCTAAGGTGACCAATAGTGTCATTGCCAAAACACTACCTTCCCCCACTGGCTAAGCTGTCTGAAATCCCTTCCTTAAGGAAGTTCCTTTCTCGGTATGTGTTCAATTTCCGTTGATACACAATGAATATAGCTTACTTAGCCAGAGAAATACAAAAAGCTTCAATCAAGAGTTTTGAAAATAATTCTTTAAGAGTTTTACAGCTTATCCATCCCATAGATATTTCAGCCCATGGCTGATACTTTAAACAATTATTCTAAACTGAAGTCCCATAGACCCGAGATTCAGTTCAGAGATAACGAGTGGAAAGGAAATAAGAAACACTTATATTGAAATGAAACAAGAAAGATTACAACAAAATATAAAATGGAGAAGATGGTTGATGCTCGTGAGGAGTCTCAAGTGAATGTTACAGAACAAGGTAGAAGTGTTGTCACTTAACTACAACTACAACTATACAAAATTAAACTACTAACTAATATTTAGGTGATCTCTTCTTCAGGAATTTTATTCCTAAGGAATTCGATGATGTCTTCGTGTTTGGGACGTCCTTTTTATAGGCAGAAGAGGGAGTGGCAGTCTTGTAAAATCCTTTGGAGTTGGTTTCTTGACTCAAGGGATGGGGTGGTGGCGACAGTGTTTGGAAGCTTGCAACTTGCTTGATGGGTCAGTTATTGTTGATGATTAGCCTTTTTCTTGCAGTCCCCCATGTCTTGCTTTCTTCTTAGCCAATGAGAACTCTTTATTCCCTGTTGTGCACGTTTCTTTGCGTTTAGTTGGTGCACCGCCTCTGCTTTATGGAGACTTTGTTTCCATGTCTCCTGCAAAGTGAACAGAAGCATTAAATGAGTGGAGCAGGTACATTAAATGCTCTCAATCCATTCCCCTTTTAATATATTTTCAAAGGATTATGTCATCATCCGTTCCCCCACTATGTTTTTGTCACAAATGTGTAAAATAAGTGATTTTCGTGCTGAAGTTGCTCATCAGATGAGGGAACAGATGGTATTTTGTCATCAAAATAGGCTTAGATGGGAACAAATTTACGTCCTATCAACTGTGATTTCAAGTTTCAAGTTAAAATACTGAGAACTGGTGGCAGAACTGATACTGGCTATGGAAAACGCGTACCTGAAAGGTGCTGCAAAAAATAAAATAAAAATATGATAAATCTTAGAAAAATGAGTAGGTTCTGAATCCTAAGTTTGAGATTAAAATGCTAAGCGTAGGTATTATTGCTTATACTGTGTGTTTAATTTTAAGTGAGCTATAAATACTCACTTTGGCCCAAAACCCTAGGCCATGTTGGCCTCATACGTGACTTTTGTTTGGAAATTCTGAGTTCTCATCAGCTGCCACCTTCCCTCTCCCATTCCATAGCTTTCTTTCTTCTTCACAAACTTCACCAAAGTGATCACCTTTGGTCATAGTTCCTTCACCAAAATAGTTGAGTATTGTGAGGACTAGTCTTGTGTGAGTGAAAGGTCCTGGTTTTCTGGGTTTAGGCTGCTGTGTAAAGGGTTTTGTGGGCTGAGTTGGTGTTCATCCTTGGTGAGAGCCATCCCCTTGTCTTTGGAGGCTTCAAGGAGCCACCTTTGAGTAGAAAGGACCAAGCTTTGGTGTATTTTCGTATCTTGAAAAAGTCAGAACCATTGTGCTGTGTAGAGGACCCCTAGTGTGTCTCATTTTCGGAGTTTTGAAGCCTTGGAGGTATTCATGATCACCTCTTTGTCATTTTGATGTTTTAAGCTTTGTTTAATCGATTAAAAAGAAAAACTTGGATCATTTAAGTAAAGGAATGTGTTTCTGAGTTCTTAACATGCTTATGAACATCTGTTTAGGGAGTCATTGGACTCCCAATCGCTTTTGGACCCTTAAAATGGGATTATGCAGCTTTCTGTTCGAAATTCTGCTTTCTGTTGGAGAAGTATTCGAATACTTTTCGTGTAGTATTCGAATTTTTGTCCTCTGGTAATCGAATACTCCTTGCAAGAGTATTGGGATACTTTTCTTGGAAGAAAAGTATTCGGATACCTTCGAAGAAGTATTCGAATACTGGAAAGTATTCGAATACAGTGAGTTTTGGTATTCAGATACTGTGGTATTCGGATACTTGGGGTGTTGATATTCGAATACCTTGTGGTATTCGAATACTTTTGTGAAAGTAATCGATTACTTTCTGGAGAGCTGGAGTATTCGAATAATAATCGTGTAGTATTCGAATACCTCCTGCAGAAACTTCCTAAAATGACTTAAAATGATATGGAAAGCCTTAATCACTTAATGTAACCTTGATAGATGGTTATTGATGATTACTTACTGTATAAACAGATTGTGATTGTGCTGTTTGTCGGCCTTGAGCTTGTGTGGACTCTTGGCTTAGATTGTTAGCTTGCAAGGTAAGCTTTCGTGTCCTCGGTTTAGTCATTGTGTGGTTCCACCATACCTCATGGAGGAATGGTTTATATGCATGATGTGTTTACATGCTTTAATAATTGAAAATCCTGTTGAGCTTTATGTGCAATTGCTTATAATATGTATGTGTTGTTCCACTTAGACGGTTAGCCTGAGTATGTAGCGTCATACAATACGGTGACACTGTGGGTGGGTGCAAGTGGCGTCTTGCACTAGTGTGGGTAATAGACGTATTCCTGCATTTCTCTGGCCAGTAGATTAGTTATAACACACATGACATGATTATCTGCTGTATTGCATTATTTTGGAACTTATACTGTTTAACTATTTTTGGAACTTATATTGCACATGTAAGTGAGCTTGGGGTGGAAGATCCTTGAGGACCCCTTGCCTTACTGAGATTTCTGTTTAGAGATCTCACCCTACGTTTGGGGCGCTTATTTCAGATTCAGGTAACCCAGGGGTTGAGACCTCTAGCGGTAGGAGGCCGGAGCTTAGCTGATATTTCTGCCTATGCTATTTATGTTTGGGTGCTGGATGATATTTGTTGCTGTTATTTTATTAGTTTCGTGTTATGGATTTTGAGCTGAGACTGTTGATTATGTTGCCATTTGGTGAGCATGGGGATTGTCCATGTCACATTGACTTGATCTTATGTTTTTAGTTGATTCGAGTTATATAATTGTATCAGGATTATGTCCGGATTACGTGTTGTAGATCCGTGACTTAGATACTCACTTTTTTATTTATGAGGTATTTCAGTTAGCTGTCTTTTGTAATTTACATACAGGAGATGTTTTTATGAAAATGATTAAGTAATCAACTTGGCTATGTATAATGACGTCATAATTGAAAAGAAAAAAAAAGATTTTCCGCATTTTTAATTAAGCGTGGCTTAATACGATGACATGTTAACAAACCGGGTATACACGGGGTGTTACACTTATTGGGATTCATTTCTTACCCTGTCGTGGGGCTGTGATTTAAATCGCAGGTACATCAGTCGTAGGAGCATTGGACCAGTGCGGTGAGAATTCAACAGGAGGAAACATTTAATTATTTTGCTAGTGCATGAAGTATATGATCATGCATGTGCATAGTTTATAATCATTTTGAGAGGCATGTGTTTGCCTATATGTGTTAGCAAGACATGTAGTTTGATGTTGTATTGGCACGGAGCCATTGACCAGTGCAGTGAGAATTTAACAGGAGGAAACATTTAATTATTTTGCTAGTGCATGAAGTATATGATCATGCATGTGCATAGTTTATAATCATTTTGAGAGGCATGTGTTTGCCTATATGTGTTAGCAAGACATGTAGTTTGATGTTGTATTGGCACGGAGCCATTGACCAGTGCAGTGAGAATTCAACAGGAGGAAACATTTAATTATTTTGCTAGTGCATATAGTTTATAATCGTTTTGAGAGGCATGTGTTTGCCTATATGTGTATTAGCAAGACAAGTAGTTTGATGTTGTATTGGCACGGAGCCATATTCAGTATATATATATATATATGGTTTGACTTTTCTGCATTTCAGGAACAGGTTAAATCAATGGGATTTAATCCCTGGTATAGTCCGATTTACAGTCGTTATGTTGTCCATTCAACTCTATACGGAATGGTATAAATTATCATATCCGGATAGTGATTAGTCATTGATTATGATCTCTTGGAATTTAATTTGGAATTTTTACAGGTATGGGACTATACAGATAATTGTAATAAATAGTAGAAGTTAATTGAAAGAAAAAGTTATACAACAAAATTTTATCCGGTAATTAGAAATTTTATTATGTCTTCCACTAATTTAATCTAGTTAGATGTTCTTTATATCAGTAAGTTAGTTAATAATCCGAATACTAAATTGGGGAATTGCAATTACCATTATCACTTTCCGGGAATCTCAAAAAATTCCCCCTACCAAACACCCCCTAAGTATTTTTTCTTGTTGTGACCATTTGATTTGCATGCAAGGTTTTTTTTAATAAGTGTGAGTCCACCATTAGTTGAGTCACAATATGAGAAAACAATTCTCATGCAATATGAGAAAATCAAAACCCATAAATATAATTGATTGAGCAAAGTACCCGAATTTAGATATAAAAAAATAGAGTTTAATGACTCTCATGTTATAGGAGATAATTTTATTTTCTATACAAATAAAAATATATGCAACCCATATTTTATTTTTCTCTCTTTTCTTTTTCATATTACCTCATATGGGTGTCATAC
Organism: Gastrolobium bilobum; assembly: GCF_033153095.1. NCBI lineage: Eukaryota > Viridiplantae > Streptophyta > Magnoliopsida > Fabales > Fabaceae > Gastrolobium > Gastrolobium bilobum. The sequence goes on along the minus strand of NW_026899671.1, from coordinate 42,179 downwards.
ACTTTTATGTACATGTAACATACAATTTTACGATATGGGAAAAATATCAATGTAACACATTTTAAGAAACTAATTACCAATCACACTTTTCGCAAAAGTTATTCATAATTGTAGACTCCGTTAAAAACTCTAACTTTATACTGGCATAATCTATTTATTTTTATTTTTTGATAATCTACTGGCATAATCTGTTAACTCAAGTAAATATAGAGTAAAGGGTACTAAATTGATCAAATTAACATTAAATTGGCATTAAATTAAAAAATTGACACTAAACTCATTTAATTAAATGATATTTAAAATAATAAATAATTATAATTTGTTAGCTGAAATTTTTTAGGATCCTTGAAATTTTAAAAATATTAAATTCGTTACTAATAATAATAATTAAACAATTGATTTTTTTATACATAAAATTCACTTGATTCTTTTTTTTTCAAACAGGGAAAGAAAAATAATAATCATGTTTTCATTATTGACAACAAATTTTACATTTCTAAATTTATAGGTATTTTGAAATATAACTACATAAATAAAAATTATTTACCTTTTTAATTACTATTTGGCTTAGTTAATTTAATATTAATTTTTAATTTAATTATGAAATAATAATATCAAATTAATACAATTTATGTGGAGAGAATATGTTTAGAGAATGGATGAAATTTAAGACTAGAGGTTAGGATTTTTTTTTTTGGTTGTTGGTAAAATAGAGGGCCTAAGCCAAAGAAAAAATATATATAACTACTAAACAACTAACGTACGAGGTCCGCCCACAGCAGTAAGGTCCACCAGGAACAACAGTTGAATTCTAGGAGGAGGCTCTCCGCTAACAAAATAATCTAAATTCTCATTGTTACCTAAGATGAAATTCGCCATCCAATCGACACAGACGTTCCCTTCTCTGAAAGTGTGATGAAATATGACAATCCAATCTCTCTGCATCAACGCCGAAAAGGGCCAAAGTGTAACACCCTCCCTTGTATGCATCCAAGAGAGTTGTTTGCTAAGCGGATTAGAGTTCTAACTTATTTACTTAAATACTGAAAACGCAATTTTTTGTTACTAATTAAAAACTTAAGTCGAAATCTGGTTACTTGAAAGAAAATCAGAGTGAGACTTTAAAAGTACATAGCTTGCTGAAAATATTATTTTCCTGGCAGACCTTGCTGTCTTGAAAAATTCGTGTAAAATCAAGTTTTCAAAATTCTATTGTAACGTTTATATAATCGAAAACTAGACACGTGGGGCTTCGCGTGCATATAAAATATAAGCAAATCAGAGGTCGTCAGCCCCTCGAAACATAACTCGCAAAGTGCTCGTAAAACTGTTTCAAAATCAGCACTTAATAAAACATTTAGAAATTATTTTCGCAAAACTTTTCAGAATTTTTCCAAGGTACTAACTGATCATAAAAGTCTTAAAACATTAGCTAAATCATAGTTCCAACAGTAATCCAAACTTCCCAAAATAATACAGTCATCCATCAAGTAAACAGTAACAGCAAAAATCCAAACAGCAGCAATTAACAGCAATTATCCATATAACCACGTCCTCATATGCTCTTTTGTCCTCCTGCAATTTTATAAAATTGCAGCCCCAAAGGGGTGAGAAAAATCCCAGTAGTATGATAGCAAAACCAATAATGCAGCAGTACTAACTAGATACAAAATTACAAAGCAGTTGCATCATCAAGTTAAATCCGACAGATACTAACTACTATCATATTGCGTATATAACGCCAAGAGTACGTTCGTAGCACTAATGTGCACGTACTGACAAGCATAGTGTAGATCCCATAGTGGCTCCTCAAGAGGGTTCCAACTGCGACCTATGCAGACTGAAGCCAAATGTCCCATACCCTGGTACCGAAGGGATGCCTACATGATGCGTGCTCAAACGTATGCACACTTTTCAAAATTATTTTCAGATAACAACATGAAACTTATGCATGTATGCTATGTCATGGTTCACACACGAACAAACAGTTAAAAATCATGAATGTGTATGCATGACTAGATAATAATTAAGATAACATATATCTCATGGATTCAAATACCAGGATGCTGAATCATAATTAATTTTCAAAACAAAATATCCAGCATACAAGTCCAAGAATAGAATCCAAGCAACTTATACAAAAATTTGAAACCAAGGCACATGAGAGCAACGTTCACAATCCATGTACCAGCTAGCAGTCACAGAAGGTAATGCCACCAGACACTTACCTCATGCGTCACAATTAAATTACCAGGAAGCAACGAAAATAATCCAAAGTCTTAAGGTTTCTGCGCACCTAATATATTAACATACCAAATCAGCATTTTATACAATTATTCCAATAATTTCTAAACTCCTAAATCATGCACTTTCATCGAATTATAGGTTTCCTGGTGTTAATTATATTCTGCTCTTAAGAGTATTCCATTCTTTGTTAGCATTTACCATTCTTCCAAGGTTCATAGCATGCATGGGTTCGCTTTTAAGACTTCTCCTAAGTGCGTAATTTCTGACTTCGTCTAATTTTATTTAATTGAACAGCAGCAATACCCAACATTTTCCCCTAAGCTCCCACACTCTACTCTATTGGTTTCACCATGATTTCTTCCCTACTAAATTCTGAATTTACAATAAGATTACCAACATTTAATAACAAAACAATTTCCTATATTCCCACCAAAGCAGAATCAGATTTCTCCTAGCAAAAACATCAAGAATTTTCGTTCCCCAAAGTCAACCAATTTTCCTAGGGTGCGCTACAAGGGATTAAGCATGCTGTCCTCTTTAATTGATTCATGAAAAATTTGATATATACTAAATCACAACCAAACAGCCCCACAATTTATTATAAGGTCATTTCCAAGTTTACTTGTTATGCTTTCAAGCTAGGGTCCAATGGGTTTAATATGGCAGAATCTAAAAGTGATAAAATAAATGGAAGGCTACTTCCTAAGCATGCTTCACGACTTGAACAGAGGAGGGGAAAGAGGTTCAAAAATTTTGTGCTTACCTCTTGCAAGCACACAAAGAAAGCCGAACAAAACAAGGAGCATCACCTTCGCTTCCTAGACTCAACGAACACAGCAAGTTCAGCCCTCCTACAGTGGCTGCGCGCATGAATAGAGAAAGAGGATTTTCTTGAGTTATAACCTACAAACAAGGGGACATTTCCGTCAACCAAACGTGGTAGAGGAAGACAACGAAGATGAAGATTTTCTATACCTTCTTGTGTGGAGAACCTCGGCTGGACAAAGAAGAAACGGAGTGAATTCTTCAATGGTAGTTGTTCTCCAAGGTCCACGGTTTCTAGGAGAAGGAAGATGAGAGGAGAATAAAATTTGAGAGTTTCCTTTGTATCCTCTCAAGGATACATACGGTCATGAGAGTGGAAGGGGAAAAGAAGATGCAAAATATAGTTTTTCTTATGGAGTCTTTATGCTCTTAGGTTTCAGTTTGTTTAGGGCAAAATGAAGATGATGAAGTGGCTCAATCTTTACTTAACAACGCAATTCTTTCACCTATGATTCTGGACATGCAGCGCTGAAATGGTGAGGAGGTGAGGTCTATATGGCTGATTTAAAAGCCAACAGCAATCAGAAAATAACTTAGATCTCTATCTCTCATTTGGGGCGCACAAAGGTGCAAGAGGGGGCAATTCTGCCCAATAATAAAACATGCAATCTGACTTCTAAGGGCTGGTTGGATGCATGTAGAAAAAACTGAGTTAGTTTGTATATTGAAGCAAGTAATGGCCAGCTTTTTACCCCACCTAGGCGAATGGAAGGAGGGTAATGGAGAGTGGCTGGCTTGAGTTATCTAATAGGAATCTTAATCAGAATTTTCAGCTTCTTTTTCTCTACCCTAGGCGCACAAATGGAGAGGAACTAAGATAGGGTTTTGCCAAGTGTTGGTCCCTTGCCAATCAAGGGCTGCCTTGTGGGATTTCTATGGATAAGATTAGGGAAAAATGCAAAAAAAAATTGGGCTGTATCAAGGACCCCCTTACAGACCTTAGGCTTCGGCCAAACTAGTATTGGGGACCAAAAATATACAAGCCCAAAAGGTGTACTACTTTGGTACTAGCCCATGAAATCATAAGTTCCCAAATCTTTTAAGTATTTTTAGTTTTTCTATATGTTGCTATTAATTTATTCCTACATCTTTTACTAAGGTTTCACATGCTTAAAATAAATTCTCCCTTATCATTGCAATTCAAATAATTCCCTAACTCAATATTAATTCCCTACTAGTAGCCATATAATTCGAGGACAAGGCATGTATTGCACATAATTCGAATTTAACATAAGTATCCATATTCCTCATGGCAATATATATATACATACATATTTTCCTAATTACACGGGATGTTACACTCTCCCACCAAAATAGAATTTTGTCCGCAAAATTAGACTTACTTACTAATTAAACAGTTCCGGATAGCGATTCCGAATGTCATCTTCTCGCTCCCAAGTGGCTTCATATGCCGATTTGTTGTTCCACAACACTTTCACCAGCGGTATATCCTTGGAACGGAGTTGTCTAACAGATCTCTCAATAATTTGGAATGGTTGAACGTGATACGTCAGATTTTCCCTTAACTCTACTTCTTCCGGCTGTAATACATGAGATGGATCAGAGAGATATCTCCTCAGCTGCAACACATGAAATACATCATGAATCCCTGACAAATTGGGCGGTAACGCCAACCGGTAAGCTGATTCTCCAATCCTGTCCAAGATAAGATATGGCCCCAAGTACCGCGGACTTAATTTCTTTACTCCCATTCTCCTGCCGAGTCTCGATGTGGGTGTGATTCTCAAAAATACGTGGTATCCCACTTCAAAAGATAAGGGCCTACGACAATTGTCGTAATAACTTTTCTGTCTCGCCTGGGCCCGTTGCATGTTTTCTTTGATCTTCTGTACCTGTTCCGACGTTTCTTGAATCATATTAGGCCCCAAAATACTCCGCTCACCAACTTCAACCCAACACAATGGGGATCTACATTTCCTCCCGTACAATGCTTCATACGGTGCCATACGGATACTGGAATGATAACTGTTATTGTATGCAAACTCTACCAAAGGAAGATATTTTTCCCAACTGCCTCCTTGATCTAGGATACATGCCCGCAACATATCCTCTAGAACCTGAATAGTGCGCTTAGTCTGGCCATCAGTTTGCGGATGATAAGCAGTGCTCAACCTCAAGTGGGTTCCGAGAGCTCGCTGAAAAGACTCCCAAAACTTAGAGGTGAACTTGAGATCACGATCACTGACAATACTAGTAGGAACTCCATGCAGCTTCACGATCTCCCGAAGATAGATCCTGGCAAGCTTCTCTGTACTATACGTCGTTCGAACACTCAGGAAATGAGCTGACTTCGTCAACCGATCAACAATTACCCAAATGGCGTCATATCCTTCTCGCGTTCGAGGAAGTCCGACTACAAAATCCATGGCAATACTGTCCCATTTCCATTCGGGAATCTCCAGAGGTTGAAGAAGTCCTGAGAGTTTCTGATGTTCATATTTCACCTTCTGACATGTTAGGCACCGAGCTACATACTTCGCAATGTCACGTTTCATACCCGGCCACCAGAACAAAGTCTTTAAGTCATGATACATTTTTGTGGATCCAGGATGAACGGCATAATTACCCTTATGGGCCTCCTGCAAAACTTCTTGCTTCAATTCTTCATTCGGTACTACTAACCGACCTTGGAATTTCAACATTTCATTCTCATCCCATACTACATCTTGGATACCAGCCAAACTATGGACTAGTTCCTCATCTCTTTGAGCTCTCTTGATTCTCTGGAGTAACTCATTCTCTATTCTCACACTGCCCAACCTTATACTATGCCTTCTTCTGACAACAGACAGATTCATATCTCGGAAAGCCTCAAATAGCTTAAGTTCTTCTATCATCAGTGTTGCAGTGTGCAGAGTCTTTCGACTCAAAGCGTCAGCGACCATATTTGCTTTGCCTGGGTGATATTTAAGTTCAAACTCGTAATCTTTCAAGAATTCCATCCATCGGCACTGCCTCATATTTAACTCCTTCTGATCGAACAAGTACTTCAGACTCTTGTGATCGCTGAACTGTAACACCCTCCCTTGTAGGCCTCCAAGAGAGTTGTTTGCTAAGCGGAATTAGAGTTCTTTTGTCATATTTTAAGAACTGAAAAATCATTATTTAATGTTGCTAATTAAAACTTGTAATTGAAATCGAGTTCCTTACAAAAATCAGAGTGTGCTTTCAAAATTTCTTAACTTGCTGAAAATAGTAATTTCCTGTGCAGACGTTGCTGTCTTTAAAAATTTGTATAAAATCAGTTCCAACGATTCAAAAAAATATTCCATATGATCTAGAAAGAGCACGTCTTGGGCTTCGTGATGAGTACATAGGAGATGGCATGACCAAGACAACAAACTTGGAGGACATACAAGGTCTTGGAGGCCCAATGACAAGAGCAAAAGCTAAAGAGGCTCTAAATCTCTTGGTGACCACTTTACTTGAGACAAGCCCAAGTCTAAAGGAAGAAGAGCCCAAAATGATACACTTAATTCAAATTGAAGACCTTGAAGAATAAGCCTCAATGGATATGCATGAAGGCTTTATTTTACTTGGCCCAAATTCTGCACTTAATTTTTATTTTCTTATATTTAGTTAAACTTTTTGTAATAAGGCTTATTGGGCTGGATTATTGGGCTGTCTATTTTCTTTTATGTGTAAGCACTTTTAGGTTAAACTCAATATGGTTGTTGCCCACTATATAAGGGAACACCATGGCTTTTGAAGACATTTTTGGAATATATCAAGTTAACCTATTTTGGTGAGACTAGTTCTCTTGGGTTCTTTTGAGAATCTCTGAACTTATCAAGGGCATCAATCCTTGTGGCGTTCTTGGGCTTATCAATTCTTTGGAATTGTGGCGCCTACCTATAATCCTTAAACTCCAATTTCGTTCTATATTATCTTGGATTCATATCACCCGAATTTCTTATCCTTTTTCGGTGATTCTTGTGCCAAAATCGTGATTCAGGAAGCCATCTTTCACCTCGTTTTAGAATCACCCAAATCCGAGGTCCGTAGCGTGAGATACATTCTTTTTTTAACTGTACGTGTTGGCGGCTGAATTTGGAGTTATAATTTTCCATTCCTAGTAGATCCATTCCTCCAATCCTATTGGGGATCATATCACTTCGCGTGCATATAAAATAATAGTAATTCGGAGTTCGTTTGCGCCTCGAAACATAACTTGCAAAGTGCTCGCAAGACTGTTTAAAAACCAACACTTAAATAAATAGTCAAACATTATTTTTGCAAAACGTTTCTAGAATTTGGTTCCAAAATTTTTGCTGATCATAAAAGTCTTAAAACAGTAGTAAAATCATAATCCAACAGTAATCCAAACTTCTCAAATTAATACAGTTATCCATCAAATAAACAGCAACAGCAAAGATCCTAACAGCACATAACAGCAGATATCCATATAATCATGACTTCATATGCTCTTCCGCCCTCCTGCCATTTTGTAAAAATAGCAGCCCCAAAGGGGTGAGAAAAATCCCAGTAGTGTGGCAACAAAACCAGTAATGCAACAATACTAACTAAATACAGAATTACAAAACAGTCGTGTCATCAAGTTAAATCCGGCAGATACTAAACTTTATCATATTGCGTATATAACGCCAAATATACTAATCAAGATGCGTATATAACGCCTAAAATGTACAGCACCGTCGTGCCTATACACACAAGTACACTAGAGGTCCATCCCTTAATGGCTCCTCAGAGGGTTCCAACTGTAACCTAAACGGACTGAAGCCATGTGTCCCATACCCTGGTACCGCAGGGATGCCTACATGATGCGTGCTCAAACGTATGCATAGTTTTCGAAAACATTTCCAGTTACAAACATGAAACTTGTGCATGTATGATATGTCATAGTTCACACGCAACAAACAAATAAAATTATGAATGTACATGCATGACTAGATAATATTCAAGATTTCATATAACTTATGGGCTCAATATCAAGATGCTGCAGAATAATCAAAACAGCATAAGCAGCATATCAAGTCCAAAACAGAACCCATATACATAACGAAGATACATATCTCATGGATTTTCCAATATCAGAATGCTGAATAACCAATAATTCTCCAAAACCAAGTATTCAGCAAAGCAAGACCATGAGCAGAATCCCATTATCATAGACAAAATTCAGAACCAAGGTGCATGAGAGCAACGTTCACAATTCATGTATTAGCTAGCAGTTACAAGAGGTAATACCTCCAAACACTTACCTCATACGTTCCAAATATTTTACCAGACAGCGGTACGATCCAAAGTTTCAAGGGGGTTGCGCACCTAACATATAGTGCAACAAAAATCAGGATACGTTCAAACCATTCCTAGCTTACCAATAATTTCCTAGCTTAACAGCTTATAAATTATCAAGTCCCAAAAGTATTATGACTTCAATAGTAATATTCCAACGTTTAAGAGTGACTAACCACACCCAAACAGAACAGGTTTCATCATACAAAGGACTCAAGACACTTAATTAAATTTTTAGCTTAACAAGTCCATAGGTGAGGGAGAGAAACGTCTAACCTCATGTTGTATTTTGATTTAGAAGGACCTAGTTCATAACCAGATTTACCAAAACAGAATGGGGTTTTAATAAATAAGGGGCTCATGACATTTATTCGAAATTTAACTCAACAAGACTAAGGGTGCGAGAATAGGGGTTCGACAACCTGCTGAATATTTAAATTAGAAGAATATGACTTAGCTCATAACAAAAGTTACCAAGTCAGAACCGATTTCATATAAACCAACATCAAGGATAATTTATTTAAAAAGGTCATATACTACCTTTAAGATTGTGCTACTAGGGGTCAAAACATACAATCCTCTTTATTTAACATCTTAACAATTTTGGATACACTAACTCAGCCCCTATACTTTGTTAGAAGAGCATTTCAAGGTTCATTTTCTTTATCTTTTCATTCTAAAGTCTAAGGATAGAAACTGGCAGAATCTAAAAGAGCCAAGTATAAAATAAAAGAGTCATTTCCTAGGCATGCATCATGTGGTTTGGAGCAGAGAAAAAGAAGGGAGGTTTTGTGCCTACCTCTTTGCAGCACACAAGAAAAATCGATTCCAATAAAGGAGCAGCAACTCAGCTCTTCAAACGATGACTGTGCGTACCAAGGGAGGAAGGAAGTTTCTTGAAGTCAATCCTTCTTGTGTGGGGAACCTCGGCTGGCAAGGGAGGAATGGAATGAGTACCTCAATGACATTTATTTTCCAAGGCTTATGGTTTCTGGAAGAAAGAAGATGAGAGGAGAATAAGATTTTTAGAGTTCTTTTTTTTTACATTCAAGGGCATACACAGTCATGAGAAGTGGGGGGAAGGAAAGTGCAAATGTCTTGCTTTTCTTTTGATTCTCTAGTCACTAAGGTTGAGGTTTGTATTAAAGAGAAAGTGGTTGAAGAATGGTGAGATCTTTCTCTGCTCAATCAGCGCTTGAAGGTGCAAAGATGGAGTTGAGTTGGCTGGTCTAAAATAAATCAAAGATCAGAATTTGTATTATATCACTCTCTCTCTTAGGCGCTCAAAGGGGTGAAGATTTTGGGTGGCAATTCTACCCAATAATAACGCATGCAAACTGACCTCTCGGTCTACCATTGGCTACATGTACTTATAGTTGTATTATTTGGGTGGTATAACAAGCAATCAGTTACCTTTTGTTACAAATCATGCGCATGAGAGATGATAGGTGGAAAGGCTGGTTATGTTTCTTTTGAGAGGCTTATCCAGAATTTTTCTTTTCTCATTTTTACAAGTCCCATGCGTACATGTGAGGGAAAGTGTGGTTAGATAGCATAACAAGAAATCTGACTGCTTTCTCTACACTCTAAGCGCATGCAAGGGTGGTGGAAAGCTTATGGTTGCCACATGAAGTACAAGCAAGTGAGTGGGAGAGCCAAGTGGCACGCATGCAACCAATTGGAAGCTAGGAGACATGCATAGGCTGGATTGAGTTTGATTAACAAAAGCAAGTCAGAATTTTGACTTTGGCTTCCCATTATGCTCACAAATGGAGAGATTAAGATAGGATTTGCCAGGTGTTGGTTACTACCACTCAAGGGTTGCCATTGTAGGGTTCTAAGGGTTAGGTAAAACACAAAAGTTGGGCTGAACCAAGGCTACCTCCTAAAGCCCTAAAGCTTCGGCCAAACATCAATTAAGGATCAAAAGTATACAAGCCCAAAATGTAGCTAACTTAATTACTTACTCATAAAATATAAATTCCCAAGTCTTGTAATTATATTTAATTCTTTCTACAATTTGCTATAATTAATTCGTACATCTTTTCTAAGGCTTCACATGCCTAAAATAAATTCTCACCTATTATTATAATTCAAGTAATTTCCCTAGCTCAATCTTAATTCCATGCTAATAACCATATAATTCAAAAGCCCAGCACATATTACATGTGATCCGAATTGTCACACATTCACTCTTATGTCCTATAATATTTTATGTATTTCCCCAATTGTGTGGGATGTTACACTCTCCCCAACTTGTTTTGAAGTTTGTCCCCAAACTTCGTCTTACCATTTCCACATCTGCTTAAAACTAATGCTGAACACAATCATTCCCAAGAGAGGACCCCAAGCGGAACTCAACATATAACAGACATATACACAGTCAGCCCCAAGGGAGGACCCCAAGCGGACATCCTTGCAATTTGAATCAATACAAAAATTACATCAAAACCTAACAAGGTATACACATCCAAAAATATCAAAATAACCACATCAAAACATATCCAATTACCTTACCACAGTCCGTATACCATGGCGGAACACAAAGCAAGAATGAACCTCATAAATATAGAACTTACTAACAAAATTCCGGCTATAAACATTTTTAGTGAAACTCATGGCCCTAGCATATATTTGGTTTGCAACTAAACAATCCATTCCTGACACTTCTTCACTTTATAATTTTAATACAGTATTAGTGGGGCCTATGTGAACAGAATTTTATTCACCTGATTCAGAGTTGCATCGCAAGAAGTAGGAAATAATAAACAGACAGCTTCTCACATTCCCTATATCATTACTTACCCTTCAAGCCATGCTATACCATTACTCCACTTTTCCTAACTTAAGGTTTCCCTATCAAGTGCAATTACACATCAGTGGCCTAAATCAAAAGTTCCTAAGAATGAAAGGGTTCATTTCAAGTGAAATACCATTACCTCTTATTACCTGCACACTTATAAGGATCAATTAACTAGGATCTCCAATTTTAAATGCTTCGCCTTTGTGATATGCATGTTACAACTTTCTAGAAGTGTCATCACCTCCTACTTGTTCCTTATCCATAACAACAATCCAGTTCACTCATTACACACATCACACCTATGTATTACATTCAGATTTCTACGTTAGTCACCTTACCTAAATTATCACAGATAAAACTTTAATTTTTGTTATCCTTTAGGAAATCAAGCAAGCAAAACAGAGTACGATGCATACTAAATTTTCAATTGAGATGAGTCTCCGTAAAATCACAAAACTTCTATCCTATCTTTCATACATATCATGTTAAGTGGTACCCCTCATGCAGTTCATCAAAACACCCATATGAGGAAACTTCCTCGAGCTTTCCGCTGTCCTAGGTACCTCGGATGTAATTGACTCCACTGATCAGAGGATCCATTAACCATGATATGAACCTTCCAATCATTGACACATATTACCATCTTGAACAGCCATCACCATAACCCACTAAAACAGACCAAGCTTTCATAAATCATGTTCACAATTAATCATATTCAAAATTTTAGTTACAGTTCATTCTACAGTTAAAAGGGACGAGTAGAAATTGCAGTACAAGATCTCAAGCATGCAAACACCAAATCTCAAGTTCCGTAAACAAATGATTAATCTCATCCATACAAGCAGCAATATATCTACTCAATGAGAACATAGCAATAGTATATCATGAAGTACACAAAACAATTAGCAAACTTTTAAACATAGAATTTACAGAAGCGGCGTATTTAGATCACAAATTGAAAGGCATATCAACTAAACAGCAATTATACAAAATCAGGATGTTCAAGCTAAATTCAACTCTTACGTCAGGCACTCAGTTCTTATATTAAATGTTCAAGGGAACATGCAGGTATAACAAAAGGGTTCAGATTAATTCGAATGGCATACACAAAATAACTAACAGTTCTCAACAAATACGGACAGAAGGTAAGAGAGGTTCATATTCATTTTAGATTTAGAAGTTTGAGCACACATGCAATCTAATCAAGACAATAGTTTATTCCAGAATTTAATATAGAACCAGAAAGTCATAGATCTACTGTTTTCCCGTTACTCATTCAATCAAATCATAGAGTGAATATGTGCAGTTAGAGGGTTGATATTTATAGAAAAAATAAAATTTTCTTTTGGAATCAGATACTGTGCAACATGGTGAGAACATAATAGACAATACTCCATAAACTCGAGTTATTACACAAATAAAATACTAATCGACAAAGTTGAACAACTCATGCTATCAACTCCAGAGGACGATTTATCCCAGCTTTTAACATAAAACAAGAAATCTTAGCTTCATTGTTTCCTTATTAGTAGTTCGGTCAAATCATACAGTGGGTAAGTGCAATTTCAAAGCTCGGTACTTCTAACAAAGTATAGTTTTCTTTCCGGTTCAAATACGGTGCAGTATAATGAGGAACAATGAGCATCTCTTAGTTACTTGTGTTATGGCATAAACAAAATGTGCAAAATAATCTTGGACAATCTATGCATCAGGCACATAGTAATTGATCAAAACATACTTTCCTTCAAGTCACCTTAACTAATCAAAGAAGGCCAAGTGTAATTCAGGCGTTACTTTAACAGTATATACGTAAAACAGATCTAATCAATGATCGAGCATCATGCAATGTTCAACAAATTCAGTTGTAATTCATGCAGCAGAAAAATCGAATCATGCAACTAAAACTTTCAGGAGACCAGCATTAGACGTTTTAAATGCATATATTTATTAGGTGCAACGAACTGTCGTGACCAAGTTGATATTATAGTACTCACAAAATAAACCAAACTTATAATCCTATGTACCAGCAAACATCACATTTTCAAATCCACAATTCTAATGAAATTAGCAGGTATGAGCTCATAATAGTTAAAGCTGATAAACAGTCAAATTCTAATATCCCTTTCTAATCCAAGTGTACCATTTGTGCAGATTATCCATACCCATGCATTGTCAGACAACTTTTTATTAACCAGTTATAACCTACCGATGCTTACTCAAAGATTAATTTTAACAAAGTATCAAGCATTTAACAAAAACAAACCAAACAAGGTGTAGCTCTATGTAATCACAATTTACTCGCTTAGTCCACTATACTCTAAATTCAATTCAGATATCCTTTCCTTAATTATGCATTCAGTTACAATAAAATGTTCAATATCTAAACTGATAATTTCAAACAATCGCCACATGAAATCCGTTGTTATAATCAGAGACAATAAATTTACATGCAAGTCTAAAGGTGGTCAAAATCACACAAGCAATCCAATACGTACGAAGTAAAATGACAAGTATCACTCACAAGAAGTACACAAAGACAGAAGTCAAGTACCCTACCCTACAATTACCACTTTGTTTAACAGCTTCTTTCTCAAGAATTGTGTCTACTGCCAATTCACCATTAGAAGATTTATAAAAGACAGCGATTCCACATGTTAAAGCCTTAATTAGTTCTAACTCTACTTTCTAAGGGTACTAACTGTATCTATGTTGATAAGTGATCTATCCCTACATAAGTTTGTCTACATACAGTTTTCAGGTCAAATAACAAGTCCTTCGTAAGGCTAAATAACTACATCAATTGTCATGATTAGATCACTGCTACCTTTATTCAGTTATGAGACCCAACAGGACTAAAAAAAATAACAGTTTTCCATTACCCAGCCGTATGCCCCAATCACAAGGCAAGTCATAAATCAGAAAAACAAATATGTGACAGTAATCATTATTTAAAGATAATTCATTATCATCCACAACTCAGAATACCACAAAATATTTACATCAAGTATATAGATATATATAGCACCTCCATTATAATCCCTAGGAAGCAGAATTTACAATCAATCACTAATTCAAGTAGCAATTCACTATTTCAAACTGAGTGCTCAGGCACAAGTGTACTCCGTGATAACCATGATTGTGCACACACAACTTGCGCGACAGTGAGTTGATCAGGCTCACCACCTAGCAAGGGAATGGGCACAGCCATGCTTAATACAGTGTACTACCAGTATCATCACACCTCCAAACATCAGGCAATTTTAACCAGTAACCCATTCACAGCTAAGTTCAAACAGCAACAATGCAACGAACATATACAAATAATCAATATAACCAGGCAACAAAAATTCAGCAACCACATAACAACAACTATTTCATCAAAGACACCTTGAATCAAAACTGCTCTGACCAATTAGTGTAACACCCTCCCTTATAGGCCTCCAAGAGAGTTGTTTGCTAAGCGGAATTAGAGTTCTTTTGTCATATTTGAAGTACTGAAAAATCATTATTTAATGTTGCTAATTAAAACTTGTAATTGAAATCGAGTTCCTTACAAAAATCAGAGTGTGCTTTCAAAATTTCTTAACTTGCTGAAAATAGTAATTTCATGTGCAGACATTGCTGTCTTTAAAAATTTGTATAAAATCAGTTCTAACGATTCAAAAATATATTCCATAAGATCTAGAAAGAGCACGTTTGGGGCTTCGCGTGCATATAAAATAATAGTAATTCGGAGTTCGTTTGCCCCTCGAAACATAACTTGAAAAGTGCTCGCAAGACTGTTTAAAAACCAACACTTAAATAAATCGCCAAACATTATTTTCGCAAAACGTTTCTAGAATTTCGTTCCAAAATTTTTGCTGATCATAAAAGTCTTAAAACAATAGTAAAATCATAATCCAACAGTAATCCAAACTTCTCAAATTAATACAGTTATCAATCAAATAAACAACAACAACAAAAATCCTAACAGCAGCACATAACAGCAAATATCCATATAATCATGACTTCATATGCTCTTCCGCCCTCCTGCCATTTTGTAAAAATAGCAACCCCAAAGGGGTGAGAAAAATCCCAGTAGTGTGGCAACAAAACCAGTAATGCAACAATACTAACTAAATACAGAATTACAAAACAGTCACATCATCAAGTTAAATCCGGCAGATACTAAACTTTATCGTATTGCGTATATAATTCCAAATATACTAATCAAGATGCGTATATAACGCCAAATATACTAGTCAAGATGCGTATATAACGCCTAAAATGTACAGCATCGTCGTGCCTGTACACACAAGTACAGTGGAGGTCTCCCTTAATGGCTCCTCAGAGGGTTCCAACTGTAACCTAAACGGACTAAAGCCAAGTGTCCCATACCCTGGTACCGCAGGGATTCCTACATGATGCATGCTCAAACGTATGCATAGTTTTTGAAAACATTTCTAGTTACAAACATGAAACTTGTGCATGCATGTATGATATGTCATGGTTCACACGCAACATACAAATAAAAATTATGAATGTACATGCATGACTAGATAATATTCAATATTTCATATAACTTATGGGCTCAATATCAAGATGCTGCAGAATAATCAAAACAGCATAAGCAGCATATCAAGTCCAAAACAGAACCCATATACATAACCAAGATACATATCTCATGGATTTTCCAATATCAGAATGCTGAATAATCAATAATTCTCCAAAACCAAGTATTCAGCAAAGCAAGACCATGAGCAGAATCCCATTATCATAGACAAAATTCAGAACCAAGGTGCATGAGAGCAACGTTCACAATTCATGTATTAGCTAGCAGTCACAAGAGGTAATACCGCCAGACACTTACCTTATACGTTCCAAATATTTTACCAGACAGCGGCGTATAATCCAAAGTTTCAAGGGGGTTGCACACCTAACATATAGTGCAACAAAAATCAGGATACGTTTCAAACCATTCCTATAAATTACCAATAATTTCCTAGCTTAACAGCTCATGTACCCTATTCGGCCATCAATGATCTTTTCCCAAAAGTATTCTGACTTCGATAATAATATTCCAACGTTTAAAAGTGACTAACCACACCTAAACAGAACCGGTTTCATCATACAAAGCACTCAAGACACTTAATTAAATTTTTAGCTTAACAAGGCCATAGGTGAGGGAGAGAAACGTCTAACCTCATGTTGTATTTTGATTTAAGAAGGACCTAGTTCATAACCAGATTTACCAAAACAGAATGGGTTTTAATAAATAAGGGGCTCATGACATTTATTCGAAATTTAACTCAACAAGACTAAGGGTGCGAGAATAGGGGTTCGACAACATGCTGGATATTTAAATTAGAATAGGACTTAGCTCATAACAAAAGTTACCAAGTCAGAACCGATTTCATATAAACCAACATCAAGGATAATTTATTTAAAAAGCTCATATACTACCTTTAAGATTGCGCTACTAAGGGTCAAAACATACAGTCCTCTTTATTTAACATCTTAACAATTTTGGATACACTAACTCAGCCCCTATACTTTGTTAGAAGAGCATTTCAAGGTTCATTTTCTTTATCTTTTCATTCTAAAGTCTAAGGATAGAAACTGGCAGAATCTAAAAGAGCCAAGTATAAAATAAAAAGTCATTTCCTAGGCTTGCATCACGGTTTGGAGCAGAGAAAAAGAAGGGAGGTTTTCTGCCTACCTCTTTGCAGCACACAAGAAAAACCGATTCCAATAAAGGAGCAGCAACTCAGCTCTTCAAACGATGACTGTGCGTACCAAGGGAGGAAGGAATGAGTTCCTTCTTGTGTGGGGAACCTCGGCTGGCAGGGGAGGAATGGAATGAGTTCCTCAATGACATTTATTTTCCAAGGCTTACGGTTTCTGGAAGAAAGAAGATGAGAGGAGAATAAGATTTTTAGAGTTCCTTTTTTTTTTGCATTCAAGGGCATACACGGTCATGAGAAGTGGGGGGAAGGAAAGTGCAAATGTCTTGTTTTTCTTTTGAGTCTCTAGTCACTAAGGTTGAGGTTTGTATTAAAGAGAAAGTGGTTGAAGAATGGTGAGATCTTTCTCTGCTCAATCAGCGCTTGAAGGTGCAAAGATGGAGTTGAGTTGGCTGGTCTTAAAATAAATCAAAGATCAGAATTTGTATTATATCACTCTCTCTTAGGCGCTCAAAGGGGTGAAGATTTTGGGTGGCAATTCTACCCAATAATAACGCATGCAAACTGACCTCTCGGTCTACCATTGGCTGCATGTACTTAAAGTTGTATTATTTGGCTGGTATAACAAGCAATCAACTACCTTTTGTTACAAATCATGCGCATGAGGGAGGATAGGTGGAAGGGTTGGTTATGTTTCTTTTGAGAGGCTTATCCAGAACTTTTATTTTCTCATTTTTACAAGTCCCATGCTTACATGTGAGGGAAAGTGTGGTTAGATAGCATAACAAGAAATCTGATTGCTTTCTCTACACTCTAAGAGCATTCAAGGGTGGTGGAAAGCTTATGGTTGCCACATGAAGTACAAGCAAGTGAGTGGGAGAGCCAAGTGGCACGCATGCAACCAATTGGAAGCTAGGAGATATGCATAGGCTGGATTGAGTTTGATTAACAAAAGCAAGTCAGAATTTTGACTTTGGCTTCCCATTATGCGCACAAATGGAGAGATTAAGATAGGATTTGCCAAGTGTTGGTTACTACCACTCAAGGGTTGCCATTGTAAGGTTCTAAGGGTTAGGTAAAACACAAAAGTTGGGCTGAACCAAGGCTACCTCCTAAAGCCCTAAAGCTTCGGCCAAACATCAATTAAGGATCAAAAGTATACAAGCCCAAAATGTAGCTAACTTAAGTACTTACCCATAAAATATAAATTCCCAAGTCTTGTAATTATATTTAATTCTTTCTACAATTTGCTATAATTAATTCGTACATCTTTTCTAAGGCTTCACATGCCTAAAATAAATTCTCACCTATTATTATAATTCAAGTAATTTCCCTAGCTCAATCTTAATTCCATGCTAATAACCATATAATTCGAACGCCTAGGACATATTACATGTGATCCGAATTGTCACACATTCACTCTTATGTCCTATAATATTTTATGTATTTCCCCAATTGTGTGGGATGTTACATGAACACATCAAACTGTGATCCATACAAATAATGCCTCCAGATTTTTAGAGTGAACACTATGGCTGCTAACTCCAGATCGTGCGTAGGGTAATTTTCTTCATGAGATTTCAGTTGCCGAGAGGCAGAAGCTACAACCATCCGGTCCTGCATTAACACAGAGCCAAGTCCCTTCAAGGACGCATCACAGTATACTTCAAACTTTCTAGTTGGATCTGGAATGGTAAGTATCAGAGCACTCGTTAATCTATTCTTTAGCTCCAGGAAACATTCTTCACAATCATCGGTCCACTCAAAAGGCACATCCTTCCGAGTGAGACGGGTAAGTGGTTGTACTAACTAAGAGAAATTTTGAATAAACCTTCGATAATAGCCTACAAGGCCCAAGAAACTCCGCACTTCAGTGACGGTCCTGGGTCGTTCCCAATTCATTACAGCTTCAACTTTGCTGGGATCCACCGCGATACCTTCTGCTGAAATTATGTGACCCAGAAACTGGACTTCACTAAGCCAGAACTCACATTTCGACCACTTTGCATACAGCTGCTTCTCCTTAAGGATCTGTAAGACTATCCTTAGATGTTCCGCATGTAATTCTTCATTGAGGGAATAAATCAGAATGTCATCGATAAACACAATAACAAACTGATCCAGGAATGGGCGGAAGATGCGGTTCATATAATCCATGAATACTGCCGGAGCATTTGTAAGTCCGAACGGAATCACCTGGTATTCGTAATGCCCATAACAAGTCCAAAAAGCTGTTTTCGGAATATCCTCCGGTTTGACCCAGATTTGATGGTATCCCGATCGTAAATCTATTTTGGAAAAGACTCTGGCACCTCTCAGCTGGTCCATCAAATCATCGATCCTAGGAAGCGGGTACTTATTCTTCACTGTCACTTTGTTCAGTTGACGGTAATCCACACACAGACGTAGGCTACCATCCTTCTTCTTAATCAAAATAACTGGAGCACCCCATGGAGAGGTACTGGGTCTAATGAATTCCTTCGACAATAACTCTTCTATCTGCTTCTTCAGCTCCCGAAGTTCCAAAGGTGCCATACGATACGGAGCAATGGAAATAGGTCCAACTCCGGGAATAAGTTCAATGGGAAATTCAATTTCCCGGTGAGGAGGTAGTCGAGGAATTTCATCTGGGAACACCTCCTCGAATTCATTCAAACCTGGAACATTCTGAATTGGGTTGTCAACTGAAGTCTCAGACTCAATCAACAACAGATATCCTGCAGCTCTCCGAAGGAGCTCTTTTCTAACTTGTAACAAAGAAATAGTAGCAAAAGGCTGAAAATTACCATCTCTTGGAGGAACAATGACCTTCCTTGCTTGACAGTCCAATGTTATTCCATTCTCCGTCAACCAGTCCATACCGATAATCACCTCAAAATTGAATACCGGTAGAACCACTAAATTCACTGTATAAGTGTTCCCTTCAAATTGCAAAATAACACCTCTGCAGATTTCTGATGCAGTACAAGATCCTCCAGTAGGAGTAATGATTTGTAACTCATAAGGTAACGGAGCTGGGGTGATGCCTATTCGCATAGCAGTGTGCTTTGCCATAAAGGAACCTGATGCTCCAGAATCAAAAATAACAGATATTGGATAGCCATTCAAAATTACATTACCTCAAATCAGATTAGGATACTTCTGAGCTTCATTTGCATCAAGGGTGAACACCCGAGCATGAGTAGGATTTCGATTAGGATTCTGTGGGCAATCAGAAATAAAGTGTCCCGACTGTCCACATCCGTAGCATAAGTTGTTTCCACGTCGGCAGACTCCGGTATGATTCTTCCCACAAGTAGGACAAGCGTTGGAACCCTGTTGTTCGGCAGATGTTTGACTAGGAGCATTATTTTTCTTGAAGTTTCCAGTCCGAGCTTGCAACTGCGGACCCTTGCCTTTATTCATTCCGGTAATCTTTCTGAAGAACCGGCCCACTTTGCTTCCTCCCTGCGATTGCATTGGCTGCTTTGACAGATTCTTGGCTTCATTGATAATTTTTTCCGCCTGCCGACTCTGATTAATTAATTCAGGCAGAGTACGATTAGCTGTAGTCAGAATGAGCTTCCGGATCTCTGGGTGCAATCCTCTTTCAAATTTCTCCACTTGCCATTCTTTGTCATAGATGTTCCGATCATAGTTGGCATATTCCATCAGCTGCCCGAACTTAGCGATGTATTCATTGACAGTCATGTTACCCTGCCTTAGTGACAACAGTTCAGTATGCTTCATTCTTCTCATGGACTTCAGAAAATACTTGTCCAGGAAAACCCGTCTGAACACTGCCCAAGTCAGATCAACATTTTGAGCTCGCAGCAGAGCCCTCGCACCGATCCACCAAGTCAATGCTTCCCCAATCAACTGGTATGAGGCATAATCAGTCTTCTGAGCCTCTGGACATCCCTTCCGTTCAAATATATGCTCAATCATCTGCAGCCACCTTGCTGCAGCCTCCAGATTATCTACACCTTCGAATGTAGGTGGATGAAAGTTGCAGAAGTCCTTCAACCTCCGTCTGGCAATTTCCTCAGCATTGTCATTCAGCGGAGGCTGGTTCGGGTTTTGATGCCTCCTATATTCTCGCCACTCTTGACTCATGTTCTGGACAAAAGTGGCCAGTCCCCCGACGGTAGTGATAAGGTCGTCAGGTGCATTGCCTGTCCTTCCATGAGTAGAACCGCGGTACCTGCCATGTTTCTGCACTCACAATACCACGAAATGAGCTGATCAGACTCAATGCAAGCTATTTATGATAGCAATCCCAAGTAGGTACTCGAGTTCAATTCAGATAAGTTAACAATGCATCTGCCCCTATTACCGTATAATTCTAACAGCCTAGGTATAACAGTTAATATATCTCAAATAGTTTAAACAGTTTATCATACAGCAAGCAACAATTAATTCACAATCAATTACAATCAGTAAACAATTCATCAAGCAGCAAGCAATTTCAACCAGAAAACAAACACCATGAACCAAAACTGCTCTGATACCAATTAGTGTAACACCCTCCCTATTATGCATCCAAGAGAGTTGTTTGCTAAGCGGATTAGAGTTCTAACTTATTTACTTATATACTGGAAATGCAATTTTTTGTTACTAATTAAAAACTTAAGTCGAAATCTGGTTACTTGAAAGAAAATCAGAGTGAGACTTTAAAAGTACATAGCTTGCTGAAAATATTATTTTCCTGGCAGACCTTGCTGTCTTGAAAAATTCGTGTAAAATCAAGTTTTCAAAATTCCATTGTAACGTTTATATAATCGAAAACTAGACACGTGGGGCTTCGCGTGCATATAAAATATAAGCGAATCGAAGGTCGTTAGCCCCTCAAAACATAACTCGCAAAGTGCTCGTAAAACTGTTTCAAAATCAGCACTTAATAAAACGTTCAGAAATTATTTTCGCAAAACGTTTCAGAATTTTTCCAAGGTACTAACTGATCATAAAAGTCTTAAAACATTAGCTAAATCATAGTTCCAATAGTAATCCAAACTTCCCAAAATAATACAGTCATCCATCAAGTAAACAGTAACAGCGAAAATCCAAATAGCAGCAATTAACAGCAATTATCCATATAACCACGTCCTCATATGCTCTTTCGTCCTCTTGTAATTTTATAAAATTGCAACCCCAAAGGGGTGAGAAAAATCCCAGTAGTGTGATAGCAAAACCAATAATGTAGCAGTACTAACTAGATACATAATTACAAAGCAGTCGCATCATCAAGTTAAATCCGACAGATACTAACTACTATCATATTGCGTATATAACGCCAAGAGTACGTTTGTAGCACTAATGTGCACGTACTAACAAGCACAATGGAGATCCCATAGTGGCTCCTCAAGAGGGTTCTAACTGCGACCTATGCGGACTGAAGCCAAATGTCCCATACCCTGGTACCAAAGGGATGCCTACATGATGCGTGCTCAAACGTATGCATACTTTTCAAAATTATTTTCAGATAACAACATGAAACTTATGCATGTATGCTATGTCATGGTTCACACACGAACAAACATTTAAAAATCATGAATGTGTATGCATGACTAGATAATAATCAAGATAACATATATCTCATGGATTCAAACACCAGGATGCTGAATCATAATTAATTTTCAAAACAAAATATCCAGCATACAAGTCCAAGAACAGAATCCAAGCAACTTATACAAAAATTCGAAACCAAGGCACATGAGAGCAACGTTCACAATTCATGTACCAGCTAGCAGTCACATAAGGTAATGCCACTAGACACTTACCTCATGCGTCACAATTAAATTACCAGGCAGCAGCGAAAATAAACCAAAGTCTTAAGGTTTCTGTGCACCTAATATATTAACATACCAAATCATCATTTTATACAATTATTCCAATAATTTCTAAGCTCCTAAATCATGCACTTTCATCGAATTATAGGTTTCCTGGTGTTAATTATATTCTGCTCTTAAGAGTATTCCATTCTTTGTTAGCATTTACCATTCTTCCAAGGTTCATAGCATGCATGGGTTCGCTTTTAAGACTTCTCCTAAGTGCGTAATTTCTGACTTCATCTAATTTTATTTAATTGAACAGCAGCAATACCCAACATTTTCCCCTAAGCTCCCACACTCTACTCTATTGGTTTCACCATGATTTCTTCCCTACTAAATTCTGACTTTACAATAAGATTACCAACATTTAATAACAAAACAATTTCCTATATTCCCACCAAAGCAGAATCAGATATCTCCTAGCAAAAACATCAAGAATTTTTGTTCCCCAAACTCAACCAATTTTCCTAGGGTGCGCTACAAGGGATTAAGCATGCTGTCCTCTTTAATTGATTCATGAAAAATTTGATATACACTAAATCACAACCAAACAGCCCCACAATTTATTATAAGGTCATTTCCAAGTTTACTTGTTATGCTTTCAAGCTAGGGTACAATGGGTTTAATATGGCAGAATCTAAAAGTGATAAAATAAATGGAAGGCTACTTCCTAAGCATGCTTCACGACTTGAACAGAGGAGGGGAAAGAGGTTCAAAAATTTTGTGCTTACCTCTTGCAAGCACACAAAGAAAGCCGAACAAAACAAGGAGCATCACCTTCGCTTCCTAGACTCCACGAACACAGCAAGTTCAGCCCTCCTACAGTGGCTGCGCGCACGAATAGAGAAAGAGGATTTTCTTGAGTTATAACCTACAAACAAGGGGACATTTTCGTCAACCAAACGTGGTAGAGGAAGACAACGAAGATGAAGATTTTCTATACCTTCTTGTGTGGAGAACCTCGGCTGGACAGAGAAGAAATGGAGTGAATTCTTCAATGGTAGTTGTTCTCCAAGGTCCACGGTTTCTAGGAGAAGGAAGATGAGAGGAGAATAAAATTTGAGAGTTTCCTTTGTATCCTCTCAAGGATACATACAGTCATGAGAGTGGAAGGGGAAAGGAAGATGCAAAATATAGTTTTTCTTATGGAGTCTTTATGCTCTTAGGTTTAAGTTTGTTTAGGGAGAAAGGAAGATGATGAAATGGCTCAATCTTTACTTAACAAAGCAATTCTTTCACCTATGATTCTAGACATGCAGCGCTGAAATGGTGAGGAGGTGAGGTCTATATGCCTGATTTAAAAGCCAACAGCAATCAGAAAATAACTTAGACTTCTATCTCTCATTTGGGGCGCACAAAGGTGCCAGGGGGGGGGGGGGGGTGGCAATTCTGCCCAATAATAAAACATGCAATCTGACTTCTAAGGGCTGGTTGGATGCATGTAGAAAAAGCTGAGTTAGTTTGTATATTGAAGCAAGTAATGGCCAGCTTTTTACCCCCACCTAGGCGAATGGAATGAGGGTAATGGAGAGTGGCTGGCTTGAGTTATCTAATAGGAATCTTAATCAGAATTTTCAGCTTCTTTTTCTCTACCCTAGGCGCACAAATGGAGAGGAACTAAGATAGGGTTTTGCCAAGTGTTGGTCCCTTGCCAATCAAGGGCTGCCTTGTGGGATTTCTAAGGATAAGATTAGGGAAAAATGCAAAAAACATTGGGCTGTATCAAGGACCCCCTTACAACCCTTAGGCTTCGGCCAAACTAGTATTGGGGACAAAATATACAAGCCCAAAAGGTGTACTACTTAGGTACTAGCCCATGAAATCATAAGTTCCCAAATCTTTTAAGTATTTTTAGTTTTTCTATATGTTGCTATTAATTTATTCCTACATCTTTTACTAAGGTTTCACATGCCTAAAATAAATTCTCACTTATCATTGCAATTCAAATAATTCCCTAACTCAATATTAATTCCCTACTAGTAGCCATATAATTCGAGGACAAGGCATGTATTGCACATAATTGGAATTTAACATAAGTATCCATATTACTCATGGCAATATATGTATATATACATATTTTTCTAATTACACGGGATGTTACACAAAGTGTTCCTAAACTTATCAATTACATAATCAGGAAGCCAATGATTCAGCTCTTCATAATCCCAGTCACCTGAAACAATTATTCAATCAACAACGATCTTGTTCATATCCACAACCTGTTCATTGTTATTGAGATCCTATAATAAGGATTTTCCATAAAATAACCATTTATCTATCCACAACTTACATAAGTTTTTCCACAATTCCCAATAGATCTGAACCTCCATTTCCTTCCACAACTTACATAAGTTTTTCCACAAATTTGAATCACCATTCCTAGATATGAAAGGACCACCACAACGCCTATCAGCCTCGTATTTTGCATGTAACACTTGAGCCCAAAGATGATTAGGAGAAGAATGGTACTCCCAAGCCCTTTTAGCAATGAAAGCATCATTCATCAACTCTAAACTTTTCAACCCTAAACCACCACACGCCTTTGGCTGAAGAATGACCTCCCAACTGATACTTTGATGCCTACGATGATTCTCCTTATCCCCCCAAATAAAAGCATGTTACATTTTCTCCAACTCTAAGCAGATACCCCTAGGAACTTTACAGCTCTACATCTGGAAAAAAAAAAAGGAATAGCCGCCATGATCGATTGTGCAAGAGTAACACGCCCAGCCTGTGAAAGACATTGTTGATGCCAAGCGCTTAGCTTACCTCTAACTTTCTCAACTATTCTCATAAAGATCTCTAGTAACTCTTCCCTGTTGCATCATGGAGCCCAGATATCTTCCCATATTCTTCACACGCCTGAAGCAACTACAATTGGTTATGCTACTAACCAACTCTTCGTTAGTGTTCTTAAAGAAAAATATCGTGGTTTTATCTACACTAAGCTTTTGACCAGAAATTTCTTCAAATAAATTGAGACACTGCATTAGCACATCTATTTGATCCATACTCGCCTCCATAAAATTCATAAGATCGTATGCAAAAGCCAGGTGAGAAATCTGAGGACCTCCTTTACCTGCGCGAATAGGCTTACAGCAGTGCTAATAATATGTGAATTTTTCCATTGCAATAACAAATAAATAAGGAGACAAAGGATCCCCTTGTCTGATCCCTCTTAAGGGAATAAGTTCCTCTGATTTGCTTTCATTCCATAAAATATTAATCTTAGGGGATTGCACATAACTTATAATCAGATTAATCAAATAACTAGGAAAAGTAATTTCCTCGAGAGTACGTTTCAGAAAATTCCAATTGAGCCTATCATATGCCTTCATAAGATCAATCTTTATAGCCATGAAAGGTCTCCTGCCTCGCATCTTATGCATGGAATGGATTAATTCCTGCACAATGATTATGTTATCTTGAATTTTCCTATAGGGAATGAAACTAACTTTGAAGGGAGATATAATTTTCTCCATTATAAGCTTCATTTTCTCCACAATAAGATATATGACCTTATATACCACTGAACAAAGTGAAATAGGCCTGAACTGGGCAATATAATCTGGGCTATTAGTTTTTGGAATGAGAACTAACAGGGTATAGTTAATATTATAAATGAGCTACGAGTTGCTCCACATACTTCTGACTGTATCACACACCTGATGTTTCACTCTAAACCAGTGCCTTTGAAAAAAGATCGTTGTAAAACCATCCACTCCAGGTGCTTTATATGCACTCATGCCAAGTAACAATTTTGAAATCTCCTACAAACTAGGAATCCTCTCCAACTCCAAGCACTCATCATGAGAAATACCAGCCCAACAATTGACAGAGGATAACCATCTACGATTAAAATTCTCTTCCGTAAACAAAGTTTTATAGAAATTACATACCAATGATTTAAGCTCCAAAGGGTCTTCAGTCCAAGCATTAGCATTATTCCCGAGTCTGGTAGCCTTATTACTGCTCCTACGAATCATAGTTTTCAAGTGATAAAATTTTGTATTTTTATCATCATCTATAATCCATCGATGTAGCGTTAACTCTTCATGCTACAACGTTAACTCTAAATTCCTTTGGATGTTTTGCTCCATTTCCTGCAAATAAAAATTATCACCAAGTTCCCTTCGGCCTTGAATCTCCGTAAGCATCTTGGACAAATGATATTTTTTGCGATTAATATCACCAAAAATAAATTTATTCCAACGACGAAGATGAGGAACAAAATTGTTGAGCATAATGTTTAAATCGACATTCTCCTTCCATTTATTTGACATTAGATTAGAAAACCGTGAATCATCCAACCAAGCAGCCAAAAAATATGAAAGGCCTATCTTGTCATTGGGTATTTACTGCATCCAACTTTATAAGAAAAGGATTGTGATCATATTCTATTCTAGGCAAAGAGCGAGCTTCTGCCCCTTCAAAGTAAACTCTCCAAGCCAAATTAACACAAACCCTATCTAGATTCTTATACACACGATCTAAATGATTCCATTTTGGCCCCTGCCAAGTATAAATAGACCCCACACACTTAAGATCATCAACTTGACAGTCTTGTAAAAAAGATAAGAATCTTTTGTATTTGCCTACATCAGGCCGCGACCCTCGTTTCTTCTCATCAATGCTCCTGATATCATTAAAATCTCCAGCCAATAGCCATGGAGTGTTAATATTATTACTCAACTGTAATAACTCCTCCCAAAGAAAATGACGTTCTTCTTCATGAGGACTAGCATAAATAGCCGTATAAAGAAAACTTTTATTGTTACCCAGCTTTATATGCATGTGGATAAACTGCATTCCCTGAGAAATAGCTTGCACCAATATTTTTTTAGAGTCCCATAAGACCCAAATGCCACCAGTAAACCCATGTGCTTCTTCAACAATCATATTATAAAATTTGATTTTTCTCAGAATCCTCACGCATCTCTCACTACTTGTACGAGTTTCTAATAAAACCATCATACCAATGTCGTATTTAGACACCATCATCATAAGATTACGACCAATATTGGGTTTGGCCTCCGCCTACAATTCCAAAAAACCAAAGACATAAAAACGAGATTGTTTTGTGACAGGTTTCTTTTGTAATTGCAACAAAGGTCCTTTCACTTTTAAAACTCTACTCTCACTCCCTTTGGAAGAAGTTCATATACCTACAGAATGCTATGGTTTGACATTAGGAGGAACAGATTCTTGAGCCATATGAACAATATCATCGATAGCAACGTGCGATCCCAATGCTTTCTCCTTCAGACTATCAACTACATTAGAAGCTTGATTCTCAATATTCATCTTATCCACAAAACTGAACCCAGCCCCAGTGGCCTCCCTTATGCAAGAATCAAAATTTCCATCCCCATCATTCTGCTTTTCATTCAATTTTTTGCTTGAGTCTTTCCCTAATAAAATAAAAGCCTTGTCTATCTCCACAAGAACCACGTTGTCCGTCCCTTTCTTCACTTTTTCTTTCCCTGGAACCCTACCAAATTCATGAAACTGAGTACCAACTCGTTCACTTTCTACTTGATTGTCAATTGTAAGACTAACAGTCTTAGCAATTTCCTATTGATCAATCGAATATTCAGCTTCTTTAGAAAGCTTGATGTGCTCCATATTGGCCTCAGAATTTAACTTTGTAACTTCCTTCCTCCCTATCTTACCGCTTTTCCCTTCTGAAACAACCATCCAAGGACCATAGTTAGAAGTCCCTTCATCATCAGACCTGGATTTAGATATAGAATTATCACACTCCTTTTCCAAATCACTTACAGCAGTTTTAGTCACACACTGGACAATAAAAGGACATCCCGCAGATCTGTGACCATATTTTCTACAACCAAAACATAGTAAATGAAGCCCCTTATATTCGACCTGTTTATACCGTCTCTCAACATAATATTCAGCCTTAAGTGGCTGACTCAAATCCAACTCAATACAGATTCTAGCAAAATTTCCCCTTGCTAGATTCGTAGTTATTGCATCTAATAGGATAAATTTACCAAGCCAGTTCCCTACACTCTTCATGAGATGAGTATTAACATATTCCAAGGGAAATCTTGGAAGATGACCGAAGCCATGACCCTATTGATGGACGCTTGGAAAGGTTGAAAATCAGGTTCCGAGGCTCTAATAGACAAATAGTGATCAAAGATGATCCATGGCCCAGCCTGATATGATCCCTAATAGAAATGGGGGAATGGATCTACTAGGAATGGAAATTCTAACCCCAAATTCATCCACCAACACGACCTGTTAAGAACAGAGCATATCTCACGCTACAGACCTCGGAATCGAACGTTTCCAAATCGAGGTGAAATATCTCTTTCCGAATCGCAACTTTGACTCAAGAATCACTGAAAACTGACGCGTATATCAAGAGATATGAACCGAGACTATTTTGGACGAAAATTGAAGGTTTGGGTGATAGGGTTTGATACAAGAATTTGTGAACTCAATGAAGAAACGATAACTGAAAAGCGCCACAATCCAAAGATTAATAAGCCTATGGACGCCACAAGGATTAGCACCCTTGATAAGTTCTGAGATTCTCAAAAGAACCCTAGAGAAGCTAGTCTCTCACAAAAAAAAAAGGTTATCTTTTTATTCTGAATTTCCCTTCAAAAGCTATGGTGTTCCCTTATATAGTGGGCAACATCCATATTGAGTTTAACCTGAAAGTGCTTACACATAAAAGAAAATAGACAGCCCAATAATCCAGCCCAATAAGCCTTATTACAAAAGTTTAACTGAATATAAGAAAGATAAAATTAAGTGCAGAATTTGGGCCAAGTAAAAATAAAGCCTTCATGCATATCCATTGAGGCTTATTCTTCAAAGTCTTCAATTTGAATTATTGTATCATTTTGGGCTCTTCTTCCTTTAGACTTGGGCTTGTCTCAAGTAAAGTGGTCACCAAGAGATTTAGAGCCTCTTTAGCCTTTTTAGCTTTTGCTCTTGTCATTGGACCTCCAAGAGCTACATAATGGTGTAGTACATTGTGAAGTGCAACCCTTACTATTATACATAATGGGGTAGTATACTATGTAGTGTAACACCTCTTTCCATTATGTCTGAAGTCCTATATAAGGACATATTTTCCTTATGAAGAAATGGAATAAGAAACAAATATTATAACTAGTTCATGAAGAACTGATCTTTTAGAATTTAGATTTCAATTGTCTTCATCTCTTTTTTATATTTTCTCTTTATTTTATAACACGTCAACCCAATCAAATCTCTAATAGTGTAGCACACAATTTAGTCTCTTGTATAACAAAATCTTCCATGTTTAATTTCAAGCACAAGTCTCTCAAAAAGCGAAATCCTCCATGTTTCATTTCAAGCACGAGTCTCTATCAATGAAGTGTTGAGTTTGATCAATATAAAAGTAGTAACACATTCTTATCCTTTCTTATCATTTCATGGCTTAATTTTTTTTTTTGTTGCTTTCTTTATATTATTTCTAATATGAATGTTCTTTTCTATTGCTTTTGCTAAGATTTGATTGTCAGTAATTACATTTTATGCATCCATGAAGGATTGCACAAAATTAGTGGATATCATTGGTTTACGGTTCTTGAAGAATTAGAGATTTGAATCATGATTGAAAAATTCTAATTGATCTTTTGCATAATTTTAAAATAAGGGTATTAAGAGGAAAAACTCTCTATGTTTTATGTCTCTTGAATATGCTCCAGCAGTAGCCATATTGAGAAAAGATAATTTAGAGAAAAAATTTCTAAATCAAGTTTATGCATTTTTTATGATTGAAGAAAAGAATGAGTTTGATATGAATAAGGAGACAACACCTAGTGATCTATTACAATTGCCAAATGGTCCATCACAAGATCAAGGGCCAAGAAGTTTAAAGAAGCTCTTAGTGGGTTGATCTAGCAAATATAGGCTAATCATGAAGACATCAAGCCCAAATTTATTTATAATCAGAATTTAGTCAATGTCATCAATGCAAGGGAGGTTGAGTGGAATGAGTAACAATTCCATATGCCAATTAATGCTTAGCGGGGCTGAAAGAATTTTCAGTGTTATTAATGCTTAGTGGGGTTGATTCAAATTTCCAACGTCATTAATGTTTAGTGGGCTGATTAGAGTATTTTTCTTTTCCAAGTTGTCAACTTTAAATTAGTGTCTTTTCATTTGCCAAGTCTTTTCCTATTCTTGGAGGGATGTTCCAAGTATAAATAAGGGAGGATATAACTCTTGTAATCAGATTTTGAAGTTATAATATAATAGAGAGGTTTCTTCTCTTTGGTTCTTATCTAGAACTCTGAATTTATCAAGAAGTTTGTTCTTGTGGCGTTCAAACCAGACTTATCACTCAACTTCTTCTTTCTTTAGTGTGGCGTCTTTATCCTTCTTATACCTTTGGTTCTTATCTTCCATAGATAACGGGTCAAGGTTATTTATTTCTTGTTTTAAATTTCTGATTGTAGAAACGATCCTAACTAAATTGGTCTTGGGTCTCACTATTCTTGGTGAGGTTCATATCATTTGGTATCAAAGCTAGTCTTCTAAATCAGGTTTGATCTATCCTTTTATTTTATTGTTAACATTTTTTTATTTCTAATTCATTCTCCTTCTTGTGTCAACTATTCCAATTGGTACTGTTCAAAAAAAAAATCTTAGTATCTTTAGAAGCCAAAAGAAAAACAAAATCTTAGTATCTGCAGAAGCAAAAAAAAAATGAAAAAAAAATCTCGTATCTTCAAAAGCAAATAAAAAAGGAAGAACAAAAAAATGAAAAAAAAAAATCTGATCCAAATTCCTTGAAGTAAAAATTGTCTCTTTGAATTTTTTCCAGTTTTGTTCTTTTCTATTCCAGTGTGTACTTCCTTTCTTACTTAATTTCAGTTATTGCTTAAATTTATTGTCATTCCAACCTTTCTTTACCCCTAATTCTTGACATCAAAAAAATATTCTCTTGTTCTTCTTGTCTCTTTCTATTATGTTCTTTTTGTACTAACAAACCTTGTGTTCCTTGGTTTTGCTATTAGTTCTAAAGGGATAGAGGTGGATGAAGAAAAGGTAAAGGCAATTCAAGATTGGCCTAGTCCACTTGTGTGAGTGAAGTTCGAAGTTTTCATGGGCTGACTAGTTTTTATAGACGGTGTGTGAAGAACTTTAGTAGCCTAGCAACACCATTGACTGAGGTCATTTAGAAAAAAGTGGGTTTTAAGTGGGGTGATGAACAAGAAAAGGCATTTAATCTGATTAAGGAGAAATTAACTAATGCTCCTGTGCTTTCTTTGCCTAACTTTACTAATACTTTTGAAATTGAGTGTTATGCCTCATGAATAGGTATTATTGGAGCTGTTCTAATGCAAGAAGGACATCTTATTGCCTTCTTTAGTGAAAAGCTAAGTGGAGTTGCTTTACATTACCTACATATGACAAGGAGTTGTATGCACTGGTCAGGGCTTTGGAAACATGGCAACATTATCTTTGGCCAAAGGAGTTTGTGATTCACACAGATCATGAATCCTTAAAACATTTGAGGGGCCAACACAAGCTGAACAAGAGACATGCCAAATGGATGGAATTCATTGAAACATTTCCTTACGTGATTAAGTACAAGAAGGGTAAGGAAAATGTTGTGGCTGATGTATTATCCCAAAGGTATGCTATACTTTCCACTTTAATTGCAAGATTGCTTGGATTTGAGTACATTTAGGACTTGTATGCTGATGATCTTGACTTTGGTAATGTATTCAAAGCATGTGAGAAAACTGCATTTGGAAAGTTCTTTAGACATGAGGGATGATATTTGTTTAGGGAGAAACAATTGTGTGTGCCTAAAAGTTCATTGCGTGAGTTGCTTGATAAAGAAGCTCATGGGGGAGGTTTGATGGGGCATTTTGGAGTGTCTAAAACCTTAGATGTTTTGCATGAACATTTCTTTTGGCCTCGTATGAAACGTGATGAGGAGAGTGTCTGTGAGGGATGCTGATGAGGACATAGGAGGTGGCATGACCTAGACAACAAACTTGGAGGACATACAAGGTCTTGGAGGTCCAATGACAAGAGCAAAAGCTAAAAAGGCTAAAGAGGCTCTAAATCTCTTGGTGACCACTTTACTTGAGACAAGCCCAAGTCTAAAGGAAGAAGAGCCCAAAATGATACACTTAATTCAAATTGAAGACTTTGAAGAATAAGCCTCAATGGATATGCATAAAGGCTTTATTTTTACTTGCCCAAATTCTGCACTTAATTTTATTTTTCTTATATTCAGTTAAACTTTTGTAATAAGGCTTATTGGGCTGATTATTGGGCTGTCTATTTTCTTTTATGTGTAAGCACTTTCAGGTTAAACTCAATATGGATGTTGCCCATTATATAAGGGAACACCATAGCTTTTGAAGGGGAAATTTCAGAATAAAAAGATAACCTTTTTTGGTGAGAGACTAGCTTCTCTAGGGTTCTTTTGAGAATCTCAGAACTTATCAAGGGTGCTAATCCTTGTGGCGTTCATAGGCTTATCAATCTTTGGATTGTGGCGCCTTCCAGTTATCGTTGCTTGATTGTGTTCACAAATTCTTGTATCAAACCCTATCACCCAAACCTTCAATTTTCGTCCAAAATAGTCTCAGTTCATATCTCCTGATATACGCGTCAGTTTTCGGTGATTCTTGAGTCAAAGTCGCGATTCAGAAAGAGATCTTCACCTTGATTTGGAAACGTCCGATTCTGAGGTCTGTAGCGTGAGATACGTTCTGTTCTTAACAGGTCGTGTTGGTGGATGAATTTGGGGTTAGAATTTCCATTCCTAGTAGATCCATTCCTCCATTCCTATTGGAGATCATATCATGTGGTATCATAGCCAGGTTCTAAGATTGGAATTGGGTTTGATTTTCTCCATTGATTCCATCAATTCTGATCACACATTTGGTAACCCTAATCCCTAGTATTTGTGTTTTTAATTTTGAATTGTGCAATTCTGTTTTTAGCATTTGTTGTTGGTTCCTAATTTGTTCCTTTGATATTCTGTTTGTTTCAATTTCTTGTTGTGTTCATATTTTCTGCACTTGCGTTCTTAAGGTTCATCCTATGTTCATCATTGTTCCTGATTTTTAATCCTTTCGATCCATGTTCCTTGAGTAGTATGCTGTTAGTGTGTTAAATAATAGCTTGTTTTGTGGGGAATTCAATCAAATTCAGTTTAGCATTACTGCAATCTGAATTTTTCATTCCAAAATTACAAATTCCATTTTATTGAAGCATCAGGTTTTATAAAATAAAAATATAAAATATATATATATATATATATATCTATATATATATATATATATATATGCTATACAGCTACTTGTTATTTAAGCGTAGTTACACACTACTACTCTTAAATCAGGTCCAAAGTGTCTTCCTTGAATAATTCCTTCAATTTGGTTTGGTTTTCTTTGTCTTGCCTTCTTTGACATATTTCCAATTTGTATTGTGTCATTACGAATTCTTGAGTTTGGGATCGTACTCTTGAGTGTTCTTGGAGATTCTGTTAAGAAATTGAGAGGAAAAAGGCAAGAGAGCACACTACACAAAAGCCTAATAGAGAGCAACACGAGTGATACATTTTAAGAGTGTAAACACTTGAGCGAGTGGTGAGGAGGTCCAATTTCTTTTATTCTTGTTCTTTTCCTTGAATTATGGCAGGTGCAGGTGGTGAAGGTATCCCTCCTCGTGAGAGAGAAAATAGATTGCTAATCGATGCCATTATGGATCGAATGCAAACGATGATGAGGGAGCAAATAGAGGACTTATATGAGAGAATTGAGCACTTAGAAAATCAAGGGACTCATGATGATGATGGAGGTAGAAGAAGGGTTGATAGAAGGAGAAGAGATAATGAGGATGTTGCTAGAGAGGATATAATTAAGGGGGTGAAGCTTAATATACCATCTTTTAAAGGAAAAAGTGATCCGGATGCCTATTTGGAATGGGAAATGAAGATTGAGCATTTATTTTCATGTCACAACTATACTGAACAAAAGAAAATGAAGGTGGCAGCCATGGAGTTTAGTGATTATGCTCTCATCTGGTGGGACCAATTGCAAAAGGAGAGGGTAAGATATGAAGAACCATTGGTGGATAGTTGGGTGGAGATGAAAAGGATAATGAGAAGAAGATTTATTCCTTCCCATTATCATAGAGACCTTCACAATAAACTTCAACGGCTTACACAAGGTAACAAGAGTGTAGATGAGTATTATAAAGAGATGGAGGTTTCCTTGATTAGAGCAAATGTTAGTGAAGAACGAGAGGCTACTATGGCGCGTTTCTTGCATGGACTGAATAGTGACATAAGGGATGTTGTGGAGTTGCAAAATTATGTGGAGTTGGAGGATTTAGTGCATCAAGCTAGTAAGGTAGAACAACAACTCAAGAGAAAGGGTGTCATGAGGAAAAACTCTTCTAATTTTAATTCTTCAAGTTGGAAGGACAGAAATAAGAAGGAGGGAGGTACTTCATCAAGCAACCCCACTGCTGCACCTCAAAGGACTCAAATTAAGTCCAATGAGACCCCTAAGAAGACAAGGAATAGTGAAATAAAATGTTTCAAGTGTTTGGGAAGAGGTCACATACCTTCAGAATGTCCAACTAAGAAGACTATGTTACTTAAAGAGGATGGAGAGATTACTAGTGAGTCTTCTTCAGACTCTGCCTCACATGATGAAGAAGATGAGTATATTGGAGAAGTAATACCGGATGGAGATTTGTTTATGGTAAGAAGGATGTTGGGTAGCCAAGCAAAAGACCTGGATGATAGTCAAAGGGAGAATATTTTTCACACTAGATGCCTTATCCAAGGAAAGGTACGCTCTTTAATTATTGATGGAGGGAGTTGTACCAATGTTGCAAGTGCTAGAATGGTGTCAAAATTGGGTTTGGAAACCAAACCTCACTCGTTGCCATACAAGCTTCAATGGCTTAGTGAGGATGGTGAAGTGACTGTAAGCAAACAAGTTGATATGAACTTCTCCATAGGAAAGTATGAGGATGCAGTTTTATGTGATGTGGTACCAATGGAGGATTGTCATTTGCTTCTAGGGAGACCTTGGCAATATGATAAGAAAGTTACTCATGATGGTTACACCAACAAATTCTCTTTTATGCATAAAGAACGCAAGACTATTCTTGCACCTTTGACTCCAATAGAAGTTAGTGAGGATCATTTGAAAATGAGAGATAAAAGAAAGCAAGAGAGAAAAGAAAGTGGAGAGAAAAAGGGGAAAGAGAGTGGAAGAGAGCAAGAAAAAGAGAGAGATAAACACAAAATTTGTTTATAAAAAAAAAAAGAGGTGAAAAAGGCTATGCAATTGAAAAAGCCAATGGTCTTACTTTTGAGTAAAGAGAGTAATAATATCAAAGATGCAAGTCCTACTAACTCTCTTCCAAATGAGGTTTCTTCTATGTTGCAGGAATTTAAAGATGTTTTTCCTAAAGAGGTTCCTCATGGGTTACCACCTCTAAGAGGTATAGAACATCAAATTGATCTCATTCCAAGGGCTTCATTGCCTAACAGACCAGCCTATAGGAGTAACCCACAAGAGACTAAAGAGATTTAAAGACAAGTTGAAGACTTGATGCAAAAAGGATGGGTGCAAGAAAGCCTAAGTCCATGTGCAGTTCCAGTCATTCTAGTACCTAAGAAAGATGGAACTTGGAGGATGTGCACTGATTGTAGAGCCATCAATAACATCACGGTAAAGTATAGGCACCCCATTCCTAGATTGGATGATTTATTGGATGAATTGTATGGTGCTTGTGTCTTTTCTAAAATTGATTTGAAAAGTGGATACCATCAAATTAGGATTAGAGAAAAGGATGATTGGAAAACAACTTTTAAAACTAAATATGGGCTGTATGAATGGTTGGTTATGCCCTTTGGTTTAACTAATGCACCTAGTACCTTCATAAGATTAATGAATCATGTGTTAAGGTAATTTTTAGGGAAGTTTGTTGTAGTGTATTTTGATGATATTCTGATTTATAGCAAATCCTATGATGATCATCTTGTACATTTGAGGTATGTTGTGGAAGCACTAAGGCATGAGAAATTGTATGCTAACATGGAAAAATGTGTGTTTTGTATAGACCATGTTGTTTTTCTTGGTTTTGTTGTTAGCTCACAAGGAGTGCAAGTTGATCAAGAGAAGGTGAAATCTATTCAAGAGTGGCCAACTCCTAAGAATGTAAGTAAGGTGAGAAGCTTTCATGGCTTAGCTAGTTTCTATAGGAGATTTGTTAAAGATTTCAGTACCATAGCTGCACCCTTGAATGAAGTGATTAAAAGGCATGTTGGTTTTAAATGGGGTGAAAAACAAGGGAAAGCCTTTGCTGCCCTCAAAGATAAATTAACTCATGCACCTATTCTTGTATTGCCTAATTTTTCTAAATCTTTTGAGATTGAATGTGATGCATCTAATGTGGGGATAGGGGCTTTTTTTATGCAAGAGGGGCATCCCATTGCCTATTTTTGTGAAAAACTGAATGGGGCTGCTCTTAATTATTCCACATATGATAAGGAATTGTATGCATTGGTAAGGGCTTTGCAAACATGGCAACACTATCTCTTGCCCAAAGAGTTTGTCATCAACAGTGACCATGAGTCCTTAAAGTACTTAAAAGGACAAGGAAAGCTTAACAAAAGGCATGCCAAATGGGTAGAGTTCTTGGAGCAGTTTCCCTATGTGATCAAGCACAAGAAAGGTAAGCCTAATGTAGTTGCAGATGCACTTTCAAGAAGGTATGCTTTGTTCTCTACTCCTGAAACTAAGTTCATTGGTTTTGATCATATTAAGGCATTGTATGAGCATGATCCAGACTTTGCACAAATCTATAAAACTTGTGTGGATGCTGCTCAAAATGGATTCTTTAGGCATAATGATTACTTGTTTAAAGAAAAGAGATTGTGTGTTCCTAAAGGTTCCATTAGGGAATTACTTGTGAAAGAGGCACCATGCGGGGGGATTAATGGGACATTTATGAATCCAAAAGACTCTAGACATGCTGCATGAACATTTTTATTGGCCACACATGAAGCGTGATGTACATAAATCGTGTGAAAGATGCATTGTATGTAAGCAGTCTAAGTCTAAATTATTGCATTATGGGTTGTATACTCCTTTACCTATTCCAGATTGCCCTTGGATTGATATTTCTATGGATTTTGTGTTAGGACTACCTCGGTCTAAAAATGGTAAAGATTCTATTTTTGTTGTGGTGGACAGGTTTTCTAAGATGGCACATTTTATTCCGTGCAAAAAAGTTGATGATGCAATCCATATTGCTGATTTGTTGTTCAAGGAAGTGGTAAGACTCCATGGACTTCCAAGAAACATCATTGTCTCTGATCGTGATACTAAATTCTTAAGCCATTTTTGGAGGACATTATGGAGTAAGTTGGGGACTAAACTTCTCTTTTCTACTACTTGTCATCCACAAACTGATGGCCGAACTGAGCATAAAGATGGTAAGAGTAAGGCTGAATATGTGCGAAAACTACATGAAAAGGTAAAAGCAAACATTGAGAAAAGGGTAGAGAGCTATGCTAAGCAGGAAAATAAAGGAAGGAAGAAGGAGAAGAGGATTACAATTTGAGGACAAATTCTTCTAAAGAAGGAGGGAATGATGAGGACATAGGAGGTGGCATGACCAAGACAACAAACTTGGAGGACATACAAGGTCTTGGAGGTCCAATGACAAGAGCAAAAGCTAAAAAGGCTAAAGAGGCTCTAAATCTCTTGGTGACCACTTTACTTGAGACAAGCCCAAGTCTAAAGGAAGAAGAGCCCAAAATGATACACTTAATTCAAATTGAAGACTTTGAAGAATAAGCCTCAATGGATATGCATGAAGGCTTTATTTTTACTTGGCCCAAATTCTGCACTTAATTTTATTTTTCTTATATTCAGTTAAACTTTTGTAATAAGGCTTATTGGGCTGTCTATTTTCTTTTATGTGTAAGCCCTTTTTAGGTTAAACTCAATATGGATGTTGCCCACTATATAGGGAACACCATAGCTTTTGAAGGGAAAATTCAGAATAAAAAGATAACCTTTTTTGGTGAGAGACTAGCTTCTCTAGGGTTCTTTTGAGAATCTCAGAACTTATCAAGGGTGCTAATCCTTGTAGCGTTCATAGGCTTATCAATCTTTGGATTGTGGCGCCTTCCAGTTATCGTTTCTTGATTGTGTTCAGAAATTCTTGTATCAAACCCTATCACCCAAACCTTCAATTTTTGTCAAAAATAGTCTCGGTTCATATCTCCTGATATACGCGTCGGTTTTCAGTGATTCTTGAGTCAAAGTCGCGATTCAGAAAGAGTTCTTTCACCTCGATTTAGAAACGTCCGATTCCAAGGTCTGTAGTGTGAGATACGTTCTATTCTTAACAGGTCGTGTTGGTGGATGAATTTGGGACTAGAATTTCCATTCCTAGTAGATCCATTCCTCCATGCCTATTGGGGATCATATCAGTTTCCTTCGTCACACAGTTGTCAAGTCAAACCATTTTTCCATTATGGACAATCATACTCTCAATAAACCTTGTCTAATGTCATCCATGGCAATTTTCTCAACTTCCTACATTGTACTCTCTATACATTATGATATCCTCACTTATGTTCAACCAATATTAAATCATCACGGACTAAGAAGTTTCATAATTCAACATTGAGGTACCTAACACATCACTGTCATAGTCATTCCAAGATACACAATTTCCTCAACTCAGATTTCAAAGATTCAAATTATTTCTATGTCTAAACATCTTAATTCGTTCAAGTGTATGCCCTACACAAGGGACTTATAACCTTCTTATCTAACCTTCATGTATTTAAGCTTACAAATAAGCATACCTATTCAAATTTTCAAGAATTCATCGAGGTTCCAATTCACCCACCATGTCAAAGTTATACCACTAAATCCATATATACTCAATTTTTCTAACTACTCCATACATATAGGGAATATTCACCAACAATATCATCATGACATCAACTTATTTCAATCATACTTACTAACCATGAGACTACATATTCAGCTATGGTAGAATTATACCTAAGAGGGTTAGACATACTTCCAATTTGTTCTCACTAAGTCCTCAACTACATATAGTTCACTTACAAGCATATCTATCCGTGGAACAATCGACACTGCAGCCACAACAACAAGCTAAGGACTGACATTAGGTGTTCCAGGGTTGCCACAAAGACGTCTTATAATGACCACACATATAACACGAAGAAATGGGCTGATCAGACCTACATTAAGGAATCACATGTGCAGCAATCACTAAGAGTCTACGTACAACTATACAACACTTACCACAATCATACGACATTCAGAGTTCCCTAAGAAACTGCTTTGATACCATAAATGTAACACCCCGTTACCGGACCGGTGTGTTATCAACAAATATGATATTAAGCACAGTTACAATCACAGTAACTATTTGTAATTACGGGAAAACTTTTTTTTCTTTTTAATATCATTGGTACCTTTAAAATAACTATGATTATAACTCAAAACTTATTGCGGGATATGAAAGATATAGCTTAATACCATGCAACTTACATTTTAAAAAAATGGCAAGTGGTTCCCATAAACCAACAAGGCAGAAAACTTATGTTGTTCAGGTTCAATACCAGTGTATTCACTATTTTCTTATTACCCAATTACTTTAAAACTCCTCTTATTACTCTCATCTCTCACTATGTTATAGTTCTCTTCGTTAGCTACGCGTGGTTTGAAATCGCGCTCAATTTGGAGCTCTGTAGCTCAAGTTATGCCAATTTTGCTAACTCATGTGTATGCTGAAAACGGGTTGCGCGCTTAAGCGCTCTGAGCGCGCTTAAGCGCCCTCCACAAACCATTTTTTCGCACAGCAGGGCGATTAAGCGCGCTCCAGCATGCTTAAGCGCCCACAGGACGAAGAAAATGGGATTTTTAGGCCACCAAGGGAGTTTAAGCGTGCTCCAGGGAGCTTAAGCCCCCATTTTGGGCGCTTAAGCCCCCCGAGGCAGAGGGTTTTTCCCACTCACAGGTGCATCAGGGCGCTTAAGCCCCCTCCATTGGGCAAAATACTATCTCTTTATTTTTCATGTATCTTTCTTGGGGGATTAATCTAATACACTATATGACCAAATGTGTAGCTTACAACATCAATGTATCAATACTTAAATCTAATAAGTCCTTGACCTTCCATCACACACAGGGGACGAAAATTGGGCAGCACTCTGTTTGTTTTCCCAACATTTCCCAGTTTTTCAACTATGTACCTAATTCAATTTTCAGCCCAACCAATCCATAAACTCATAAATCATTCATCAATTGAACTTCAATAAAGCATCATTTACATCATTTGGTCATTAAACATAAACCAAGGGGCATGGACAATCCTCATGCTCACCATATCCAAAATATGCACAAAGTGATGATATACAACTTCATATCTAAAATAAAACACTATGATCACAAGACATAGAACCACATACGAACAACTAAAACATGGCAACATAATCTCATGCAAGCCAATGTCCATACTCTAAGTCCAAGATACAAAATAATACTAGTATGTGCAACCCTAAATGACTCCAAAAAGACTA
Source organism: Gastrolobium bilobum (assembly GCF_033153095.1). Lineage (NCBI taxonomy): Eukaryota > Viridiplantae > Streptophyta > Magnoliopsida > Fabales > Fabaceae > Gastrolobium > Gastrolobium bilobum. Next base: position 926 of record NW_026899671.1, on the reverse strand, counting down.
TGCTATCCACATGCACTCCATGATCCACCCCTCATCTTGGCAGACTTCTTGTCCGAATATCCTCCACGCTCATTTTGACCTGAAATGATGTCCCCAAACGCGGGGTGAGATATACAAATATATCTCAGTAAACCGAGGGTACTAGAGGATCACTCCACCCCATAGCTCACTCAATGTGCAACAAATAACATAGTATGAAATGCATAACATACAATATCACAAACAACTGGGGACAAATCCAAGAACATCCACATCAGGATTCCGTTCAAGGACCCCATCATATAACTCCCGGAATCTTCCTGGTGCCTCTCCCATGGATGAGATTACCCCATGGCAAAACCCAACTGGAACTGCTCATGAGCCCTATCCAGCGGAAGTCCCACGTTTGGATCATCCTGGTACCGCTCCCAAAGTCGGCCCCACGAACACAACTCGACCGAAATCCCCAAAGTATATCTCCAGCGGAAGTCCAAGCCAACACACATCTACTGGCCAGAGATCAAACAATTCACACACAACATGCTCCAAGCATTTCACACAATCAAGCAATAATGCATGAACATATATATTCACACAATGTCCAAAGGCACAAAATCTAACCACAACCTTCCACTAGGTGTGGTGGAGCACACAAGGGATTAAAACCCAAGTTCCAAAGGTTTACCTCAATTCCTAAAGCAATGCTCCCCAACGTTAGCTCCAACTCAATCCGCTTCTATTGAATCCGTGAGAGGTAACCTACAATGATCATCAACAACTTGATCACAAGTACCAACAACCAAACAACACACAATCACTCTCACAATCCAACCCAATTTCCATCAAACTATCTCCATATTGCCAATGGGCATCTTGTCATAAACCAAGGGATTTCCAATTGTTCTATCATGTTTCATTTTCATTCAACATCCACATTAAATTCCCCA
>NW_026899670.1:75000-91639 GCF_033153095.1 Gastrolobium bilobum | reverse complement strand
GTTTGTTACAAGAATTTGTGAACACAATCAAGAAACGATAACTGGAAGGCGCCACAATCCAAAGATTGATAAGCCTATGAACGCCACAAGGATTAGCACCCTTGATAAGTTCTGAGATTCTCAAAAAGAACCCTAGAGAAGCTAGTCTCTCACCAAAAAAAGGTTATCTTTTTATTCTGAATTTTCCTTCAAAAGCTATGGTGTTCCCTTATATAGTGGGCAACATCCATATTGAGTTTAACCTAAAAGTGCTTACACATAAAAGAAAATAGACAGCCCAATAAGCCTTATTACAAAAGTTTAACTGAGTATAAGAAAAATAAAATTAAGTGCAGAATTTGGGCCAAGTAAAAATAAAGCCTTCATGCATATCCAATGAGGCTTATTCTTCAAAGTCTTCAATTTGAATTAAGTGTATCATTTTGGGCTCTTCTTCCTTTAGACTTGGGCTTGTCTCAAGTAAAGTGGTCACCAAGAGATTTAGAGCATCTTTAGCCTTTTTAGCTTTTGCTCTTGTCATTGGACCTCCAAGACCTTGTATGTCCTCCAAATTTGTTGTATGTCTAGACTGCTTACATACAATGCATCTTTCACACAATTTATGTACATCACGCTTCATGTGTGGCCAATAAAAATGTTCATGCAGCATGTCTAGAGTCTTTTGGATTCCAAAATATTCCATTAATCCCCCCGCATGTGCCTCTTTCACAAGTAATTCCCTAATGGAACCTTTAGGAACACACAATCTCTTTTCTTTAAACAAGTAATCATTATGCCTAAAGAATATCCATTTTGAGCAGCATCCACACAAGTTTCATAGATTTGTGCAAAGTCTGGATCATGCTCATACAATGCCTTAATATGATCAAAACCAATGAACTTAGTTTCAAGAGTAGAGAACAAAGCATACCTTCTTGAAAGTGCATCTGCAACTACATTAGACTTACCTTTCTTGTGCTTGATCACATAGGGAAACTGCTCCAAGAACTCTACCCATTTGGCATGCCTTTTGTTAAGCTTGCCTTGTCCTTTTAAGTACTTTAAGGACTCATGGTCACTGTTGATGACAAACTCTTTGGGCAAGAGATAGTGTTGCCATGTTTGCAAAGCCCTTACCAATGCATACAATTCCTTATCATATGTGGAATAATTAAGAGCAGCCCCATTCAGTTTTTCACTAAAATAGGCAATGGGATGCCCCTCTTGCATCAAAACAGCCCCTATCCCCACATTAGATGCATCACATTCAATCTCAAAAGATTTAGAAAAATTAGGCAATACAAGAATAGGTGCATGAGTTAATTTATCTTTGAGGGAAGCAAAGGCTTTCTCTTGTTTTTCACCCCATTTAAAACCAACATGCCTTTTAATCACTTCATTCAAAGGTGCAGCTATGGTAATGAAATCTTTAACAAATCTCCTATAGACACTAGCTAAGCCATGAAAGCTTCTCACCTCACTTATATTCTTAGAACTTGGCCACTCTTGAATAGATTTCACCTTCTCTTGATCAACTTGCACTCCTTGTGAGCTAACAACAAAACCAAGAAAAACAACATGGTCTATACAAAACACACATTTTTCCATGTTAGCATACAATTTCTCATGCCTTAGTGCTTCCACAACATACCTCAAATGTACAAGATGATCATCATAGGATTTGCTATAAATCAGAATATCATCAAAATACACTACAACAAACTTCCCTAAAAATTCCCTTAACACATGATTCATTAATCTCATGAAACTACTAGGTGCATTAGTTAAACCAAAGGGCATAACCAACCATTCATACAACCCATATTTAGTTTTAAAAGTTGTTTTCCATTCATCCCCTTCTCTAATCCTAATTTGATGGTATCCACTTTTCAAATCAATTTTAGAAAAGACACAAGCACCATGCAATTCATCCAATAAATCATCCAATCTAGGAATGGGGTGCCTATACTTTACCGTGATGTTATTGATGGCTCTACAATCAGTGCACATCCTCCAAGTTCCATCTTTCTTAGGTACTAGAATGACTGGAACTGCACATGGACTTAGGCTTTCTTGCACCCATCCTTTTTGCATCAAGTCTTCAACTTGTCTTTGAATCTCTTTAGTCTCTTGTGGGTTACTCCTATAGGCTGGTCTGTTAGGCAATGAAGCCCCTGGAATGAGATTAATTTGATGTTCTATACCTCTTAGAGGTGGTAACCCATGAGGAACTTCTTTAGGAAAAACATCTTTAAATTCCTGCAACATAGAAGAAACCTCATTTGGAAGAGAGTTAGTAGGACTTGCATCTTTGATATTATTACTCTCTTTACTCAAAAGTAAGAGCATTGGCTTTTTCAATTGCATAGCCTTTTTCACCTCTTTTTTATTTTAGAAACAAATTTTGTGTTTGTCTCTCTTTTTTTCTCTCTTTTTCTTGCTCTCTTTCCCCTTTTTCTCTCCACTTTATTTTCTCTCTTGCTTTCTTTTATCTCTCATTTTCAAATGATCCTCACTAACTTCTATTGGAGTCAAAGGTGCAAGAATAGTCTTGCGTTCTTTATGCACAAAAGAGAATTTGTTGGTGTAACCATCATGAATAACTTTCTTATCATATTGCTAAGGTCTCCCTAGAAGCAAATGACAAGCCTCCATTGGTACCACATCACATAAAACTATATCCTCATACTTTCCTATGGAGAAGTTCACATCAACTTGTTTGCTTACAGTCACTTCACCATCCTCACTAAGCCATTGAAGCTTGTATGGCAACGGGTGAGGTTTGGTTTCCAAACCCAATTTTGACACCATTCTAGCACTTGCAACATTGGTACAACTCCCTCCATCAATAATTAAAGAGCATACCTTTCCTTGGATAAGGCATCTAGTATGAAAAATATTCTCCCTTTGACTATCATCCAGGTCTTTTGCTTGGCTACCCAACATCCTTCTTACCATAAACAAATCTCCTTCCGGTATTATTTCTCCAATATACTCATCTTCTTCATCATGTGAGGCAGAATCGGAAGAAGACTCACTAGTAATCTCTCCATCCTCTTTTAGTAACATAGTCTTCTTAGTTGGACATTCTGAAGCTATGTGACCTCTTCCCAAACACTTGAAACATTTTATTTCACTATTCCTTGTCTTCGTAGGGGTCTCATTGGACTTAATTTGAGTCCTTTGAGGTGCAGCAGTGGGGTTGCTTGATGAAGTACCTCCCTCCTTCTTATTTATGTTCTTCCAACTTGAAGAATTAAAATTAGAAGAGTTTTTCCTCATGACACCCTTTCTCTTGAGTTGTTGTTCTACCTTACTAGCTTGATGCACTAAATCCTCCAACTCCACATAATTTTGCAACTCCACATCATCCCTTATGTCACTATTCAGTCCATGCAAGAAACGTGCCATAGTAGCCTCCCGTTCTTCACTAACATTTGCTCTAATCAAGGAAACCTCCATCTCTTTATAATACTCATTTACACTCTTGTTACCTTGTGTAAGCCGTTGAAGTTTATTGTGAAGGTCTCTATGATAATGGGAAGGAACAAATCTTCTTCTCATTAGCCTTTTCATCTCCACCCAACCATCCACCAATGGTTCTTCATATCTTACCCTCTCCTTTTGCAATTGGTCCCACCAAATGAGAGCATAATCACTAAACTCCATGGCTGCCACCTTCATTTTTTTTCTTCAGTATAGTTGTGACATGAAAATAAATGCTCAATCTTCATTTCCCACTCCAAATAGGCCTCCAGATCACTTTTTCCATTAAAAGATGGTATATTAAGCTTTACCCCTTCAATTCTGTCCTCTCTAGCAACATTCTCATTATCTCTTCTTCTCATTCTTTCATCCCTCCCTCTATGTCCATTATCATCATGATTCCCTTGATTTTCTAAGTGTTCAATTCTCTCATATAAATCCTCTGTTTGCTCCCTCATCATCGTTTGCATTCGATCCATAATGGCATCGATTAGCAACCTGTTTTCTCTCTCACGAGGAGGGCTACCTTCACCACCTGCACCTGCCATAGTTCAAGGAAAAGAACAAGAATAAAAGAAATTGGACCTCACCACTCGCTCACGTGTTTACACTCTTAAAATGTATCACTCGTGTTTGTTGCTCTCTATTAGGCTTTTGTGTAGTGTGTGCTCTCATGCCTTTTTCCTCTCAATAGCTCTCTTTAAGTTCTTAACAGAATCTCCAAGAACACTCAAGAGTACAATCCCAAACTCAAGAATTCGTAATGACACAATACAAATTGGAAATATGTCAAAGAAGGCAAGACAAAGAAAACCAAACCAAATTGAAGGAATTATTCAAGGATACTTTGGACTTGATTTGAGAGTAGTAGTGTGTAACTACGCTTAAATAACAAGTAGCTGTATAGCATATATATATATATATATATATATTTTATATTTTTTTATAAAACCTGATGCTTCAATAAAATGGAATTTGTAATTTTGGAATGAAAAATTCAGATTGCAGTAATGCTAAACTGAATTTGATTGAATTCCCCACAAAACAAGCTATTATTTAACACACTAACAACATACTACACAAGGAACATGGATCGAAAGGATTAAAAATCAGGAACAATGATGAACATAGGATGAACCTTAAGAACACAAGTGCAGAAATTATGAACACAACAAGAAATTGAAACAAACAGAATATCAAAGGAACAAATTAGGAACCAACAACAAATGCTAAAAACAGAATTGCACAATTCAAAATTAAAACACAAATACTAGGGATTAGGGTTACCAAATGTGTGATCAGAATTGATGGAAACAATGGAGAAAATCAAACCCAATTCCAATCCTAGAACTGAGCTCTGATTACCACATGATATGATCCCCAATAGGAATGGAGGAATGGATCTACTAGGAATGGAAATTCTAACCCCAAATCCATCCACCAACACGACCTGTTAAGAACAAAGCGTATCTCACGCTACAGACCTCGGAATCGGACGTTTCCAAATCGAGGTGAAAGATCTCTTTCTGAATCGCGACATGAACTCAAGAATCACCAAAAACCGACGCATATATCAGGAGATATGAATCAAGACTATTTTGGACGAAAATTGAAGGTTTGGGTGATAGGGTTTGATACAAGAATTTGTGAACACAATCAAGAAACGATAACTGGAAGGCGCCACAATCCAAAGATTGATAAGCCTATGAACGCCACAAGGATTAACACCCTTGATAAGTTCTGAGATTCTCAAAAGAACCCTAGAGAAGCTAGTCTCTCACCAAAAAAAAGGTTATCTTTTTATTCTGAATTTTCCTTCAAAAGCTATGGTGTTCCCTTATATAGTGGGCAACATCCATATTGAGTTTAACCTAAAAGTGCTTACACATAAAAGAAAATAGACAACCCAATAAGCCTTATTACAAAAGTTTAACTGAATATAAGAAAAATAAAATTAAGTGCAAAATTTGGGCCAAGTAAAAATAAAGCCTTCATGCATATCCATTGAGGCTTATTCTTCAAAGTCTTCAATTTGAATTAAGTGTATCATTTTGGGCTCTTCTTCCTTTAGACTTGGGCTTGTCTCAAGTAAAGTGGTCACCAAGAGATTTAGAGCCTCTTTAGCCTTTTTAGCTTTTGCTCTTGTCATTAGACCTCCAAGACCTTGTATGTCCTCCAAGTTTGTTGTCTTGGTCATGCCACCTCCTATGTCCTCATCATTTACTTGTATAGGCAATTCCATAGGAAGGTAGTGTAGTAGACTTGTCATTACTATGTTAGGAGGTGAGCTTTACGTGCAGAAATTAACCCTTCTAGTGTTAAGTGCATGCATTGTTATGTGAGTTTTGTTGTTCTTTCTCATTGATGTTGGGTTGATTTTTTTATGTAGCTAACTAGCTATCAATTTGAAGCATTGGAAAAAGCAATCCGTGAAAATACCATAGTGTACTTAGGGACTGGTTTAGGGAAGACTTTGATAGCCATCGTGCTTCTTCGCAGCTATGCTTATCATCTGCGAAAGCCTTCTCATTTCATTGCAGTGTTCTTTAAGCATAAGGTTTGGTATAGTTTAGAATCTTATTGATATGTTTTTTAGTCTCACGCTCACCTGCTTAAATGATTTGACTTCAATCTTTAAGCATATAACCTTGAAACAGAATGACCTGTATTGGCTCTCAAGAGTATATAAAATTAAAGCCCACAAATCCTAAAATTAAAGACCTCTATTTTCCAAAATGTTGAACTATGTAGTATTGACTCACATGTAAGCATAGGAAAATGCTTCACCTACATACTACAAAAGGATTCAATGTTCTGACATAGTCCCTTTTTTTATTAGGAATATGATTAACATTCATCAATAATTCAATGCTCCTGCTTGGTCTCATTACCCTTGAGCTTAGCTTGCTGCTCATTATCCCCTACAAAAGTATAAACTCTTTGTTGCATCCTGTGTTCCCCATGATACATGATGCATCACTATAGAAATACATGTCCTTAGTAGACCCGATGGGGTGGACAAGTTCTGCATAACAAATATATCATAATTTAAAATGGGGAGTGTATACCTCACATATGACTGTTGTATTAGGATACATATAAACAATCTTAATCTTAGCGCACCAACCGCTTATATACAAAATGATAAAAGTAGCCTTTTGTAGGCCATGAACATACAAGAGAGAAAAAAATTAAATTTTTATGCGGAAGAAGCAACCTTTGCCCACTCTCAATCATGTTCAACCCATGAATCATGCAATAGACATGTTAGGGTTTAAAGTTGATACCTTTATTCGGATAATTATTCATGATCAAATGCGTTCTTGATCAATTCTGAACAGACTTGAAGAACACAAGTCCTCCGATGGAAATCCACACCACCTTGTTGTCTTGTAAGAGAAGAACACTTCTTCGAATGCCCAATATCCTTCAATGGAGGTTGCTAGACTCAAGAGAAGAATAGAGATTAGGTGGTGCCTTTGGTTACTCCAAGAGAGAGATAGCTGCCACACTGATGTGTGTGTTGGCTAAGGTTTCAGTGGAGAAAATTAGAGAAGAAGAAGAGATACAAAACTAAAGAAGAAGAGGGGCTATATATAGATGTGGCGACTCATTAACCCAGTGTTGTTAAACCTGGACCGACCCGGCCGGGTCGACCCGAGTCCTGATGACCCGGTTGGGTGACCGGTTTGGGTGAACTATTGGACCGGACATGCAATTAGCCCCCAGTGACCCGCCGGTTTTTTAACGGGTCCCGTTGACCCTTCGGGTTCTATGAACCGGTCCGGGTCAAAGTAAAAAAAAAAACTTAAAAAATCACACAAAAATAACTGTGTCCCTAAATAATCCCTAAAGTTTACGAAAGCCCTAAAGGCTAAACGGCTAAACCGTGCAAAATTCGTAGTCTTCTTCGTCGCAATCGCGTCGCTCCTGGTGGTGTTCTTCGTCGCCGCCGCGTTGCTCTAGGTGAGTTTGAGTCTCCCTCTTTCCCTTTCATGGTTTACCTTTCTTTAAAATAGCTTCTTGCAAATAATGGGTCTAACCATTCTTGAAAATAACAGAGCACCGAAGCTTTTATAGCACCAAGCTTTCATCACTGCTCTCACGCCAAACCTCCATTTTGGTTCTTCAGGTTCTCTTTCTTTTGTTTCTTTCATTTTTTTCCCCAGATTTGTAATATCTCACGGTTAGATAGCAGGGATGCATCTACTACAGTTCCTTTTGATAAATTTTTAAAATTTAAGGGCATTAAAATTTTTAACTTCAAATGAGTTTTATTGCCACGTTACTTGTAGATTTTGCATTTCTTTATTTTGTTAATATTCAGATTTTAATTCCTATTATTCCAAATAATGGTCTAACCAAATAATGCCTACATGACTTATTACAACCTTCAGTTGCCATGTTTTGTAAATTTTTTTGTATTTGTCGAGGGAAGGTATGCCTTGATCATGGCTATTGAGAAACAACCTTGAATTGGTCTATTATTGCATTCATTAAGCATGCCATATAGTTCTATTGCTATTAGTTATGTATGTATGTTAATCAAATGCATGTATTGTGTACAGGTTAGTCTAAAACGTGAATACTTGGATCAATAATATCAGACGCAAGAGGGGTTGTTCAAGACTTCAAGGTTATATTGGTTTCACTTGACATAAAAGTTGTACACTTCTATGCAGTATATGTACTCATTTATATGAAATGTTTTCTGCTAATGTTTAGATTCCTCCTATGATAATTTTACCTGAGTTTCCTTATGTAATGTGTCAAAATAAAAAAACACAGGGTTTCCAAGCAAGTAGAGATGACTTGTGCCAATTGCTAAGGGGTACTCCTAATTTATCTAAATTTATTATTTTCTTTTGACAAGGGTGTTTACTTTATACCCTTTCAAAAATTGCTTGAGTTCTATTATGAAATATTAAGATTAAGATTGAGTTTTTCCAACTACTTGAGTCTTAGTCAAATGAAAATTGATAACAGAACAACAAATCAAATGGGTAGAAGAAAAATGGGATAACCTGTAATTAAAAAAAAAAAAAAAAAAAAAACATGCCATTCTATTGATTCTTTTCCGGGGGGGTGGGTGTTAACTGGGGAAATTTTATTTTATGGCCATTGTGCTTTTTATGTGTTTTAAAGATTTCTCAGGTTAATACTTGATAACAAAAGTCAAATTCATATTGATTCTTTTGGTTATAATTGCTTGTCTATCTTTTTTTATTGTATGGATACAATATTTGTTTTATCAGCGATCCAATGTCTAATGCATTGTTGGTTGCAGTCCTCTCTTTATTTTGCACAGTTTATTTTCAAATTAGTATTCTTTTGAATTTGATGCAATAATTTTGTTTAATTTTATGCAGTGTTTTTTTAGCCTACATTACTAAGTTGTTGTGATTTGTGAAGATGTCTTCCACTGAACCCGAAAAAACACCATCATCACAAGATGTATCGTCTCAATATTCATCCCAGCCGCATTATAGAGGAAAAGTTGATCCAAGTTGGTCTCATTGTAAGCAGGTTATGGAGCAAGGGAAAGTTGTGAATATGTGTCTTCATTGTAATAAAGATTATATTAGGGGAGGTGGGATAAATCGGTTGAAGTTTTATTTGGCTGGAGAAAAAGGGCAAGTTGAAGCATGTAAGAAAGTTCCAGCTGAGATTCGTGCTCAGATGAAGCAAAATATTGATGAAAGCAAGAAAAAGAAAAGAAAAGTTCAAGAGCAAGATCACGAAGGTGGTGAATATGTTGATGACTTGAGAATAACAAATGACCAAGTGCAACAAATTGCAAATTCATCAAGGAAATCACCTCTTATTTTTGAAAAGGGGAAGAGTATCAATTCCTCAGGTTCTTATTTTATCCCAAGAACAACTCTTGGAGCTCAACCGACTTTAAAAAGAGTGTTACAAAGCAAAGAAGTGATTCGGAAAGCTCACCTTGCTATATCAAAATGGATCGTTCATGCGCGTCTCCCATTTAACGCAGCCAACTCACCTTATTTTCAGGAAATGTTTGATGTTGTATGTAGCTTAGGTGCAGGATTTAAAGCTCCAACATATCATATGCTACGTGGTGATTTGCTAAATAGCCAAGTTGATGAGGTGAAGAAACTTCTTGAGAGCTATAGAGCTGTTTGGAAGCATACTGGATGCACTATTATGGCAGATGGGTGGACTGATCGTTTTAGGCGCACTCTTATTAATTTTTTGGTTTATTGCCCAAAAGGATCATTTTTTGTGAAATCTATTGATGCTTCTCATGCATCTAAAATTGCAGAATTATTATACCAGCTTTTTAAAGAAATAATTCTGTTTGATGGGCCAGACAATGTTGTTCAAATTGTGACTGATAATGCTGCTAACTATGTTGCTGCTGGGAGTGTAACAGCCTGTTGTACACCGGTATTGTTAACATTAATTATGATATTAAGTACAGTTACAAACACAACTTTTATGATATTGTTAACATTAATTGTTAACACTCATTTATAAAAATGCGAATAAACTTTTTCCGTTTATTACGCGAGCATTTAAAACAATAAAAAGCATAATAAATAAAAGCTGTGACCGTAACTGTAAAATCTTTGCGAAATAATTATTTAAACTAATTTTATAACATATATTACTTCTCTCAAGTCACTAAGGGGTTCCCATAAATCCACTTAGCTAAATTCTCACTTTTACGTTTTCTACCTACCCAAACATGGTTCGGTCTTTAATTCTCTGCGGAAAAACCACATTCTACAAGCCTCTCATCTTTTAGTATGTTATTACTTAATTACCTTTTTAGGAAGCTATCACACGAGTTATAAAGCTCTCGTTTGCTCCGGATATCGCCGTTTGAAGTTGGACAAGCAAATCAGCCAGCCAACCCCAAAACAGCTCCAAACATCCTTCACTCAATCAATTATTCTGGAAAATACACTAAACCAATTGCTCTCAAATATTTATAAAAGAAACTAGACACCTCAATCTTCAATTTTACATATTATACATCTAATTTGAATAAGAAACGAAGTGGGAATAATTTTCCCAAACTCAGTCCAGATCAGCTCCATGTGGAGGGACCAACAGGGCAGTCCGTGTTCTCTGCCTTATACAGTCCGACGCCCAACCTAGAAAAATCCCAAATTTTACCACAAGATAGAGGACATCTCAAGCTTCAAAAAGGCATATGGAATGTCCCTATCGGACCTCTGTGGAGAGATATATGCTCTCCCAAATTTCGCCTAAATTATGCCAATTTCTAGAAAATTCGCCAGAGTTTCCTTTGTTTTTACAATAATCCCCAAGTTTACAAAAGTGATCTATGACCTCAAATTGTACCTAATAATCATTGGGTGGCATACACAAGGACCAGCAATGCCTTGGGGCTCTTACAACCCATCACAGTTTATATCAAATAACTAAATTTCCATCACTTTACTTCTATTTTCAAACTTAACATATTTCAATCACCATAATCCATTTGCATGCATTCTTTAAATTATAAAGTATCATTCACATCCTAGAATAGACCATAATTACAAGGTCCAAAGGTAATAATTACAATCCTCCAATTTGCATAATAAAACCATAAAATCTCTAAATACAACATAAATACATAGACCTCAAATGAAACATAATACATATGCAACTAGACTTAGGCAAAAGATGGCATGAACAAATATGGCAAATATCTCATCCTAAATACATATGCAATGTCCATGCCCTAAGTCTAGCCTAGGCCCAACGGCCACCAAAATACAAAATACATATAAATCCTCCAGCTCAGCCTACGGGCGTCTTGCCCGCCACTCCAACTCCACTGCTACCTCCTGAAATAAAGTCCCCAAGACGGGGTGAGATATACGAATATATCTTAGTAACCCAGAGGTTCTGGAGAATACTTTGTCCAATGGCTCACTTTGATGCATATAAATAACATAACATAACATCTGAAAATGGGATAAAGCAAGGAATTTAGTGAAATAGGGGAGCATAGGGATACAAAATACGACGAAGTAGGAATGGTCAATGCCAAAACCACGCAACGTCCAGCCTATTTGCTCGGCATATAAGCCTACGGGTCTCAACCAAGGCGTGTTCTCAGAACATCAAACCAAGGCACCCACCAACCATATCCACTTGAGACTTCCTAGTGTGCTCATATCCGGATCACACGCCACGACCCCAGGTCAATTGGAACTCCCTCTCGGAGACCTATCCAGTGGAAGTCCGTAACGCCCAAAGGCAAACCGTCTACTGGCTAGAGACACAGTAGATCCTATGTACTAACACACATACTATATGCATGAACATGTTATCCTATATTACTTACATACACTTCCTACCATCACCCTCAACGGGCATGGTGGAACACGCAAGGGGATCAAGCCCCAGTACCAAGAGGTTACCTGTATAATCCTCTCCACGTAGCTCCAATGCAATATATTTTCTGAGCTCGTTACACAACAGAAATGCCTACACAGAGGACATTCCCAATTAATTACCATTCACACCACACATGCAAGTTATTAATTCTACAAGCATGGTTCCAAGGTACTCACCACAATCCCACTTGGTTCGGGACCAAGGGCAACCCACCGAGCTTACGGTTCGGGGTTCAAGTCCGCGTACGGCAACCTACATTGATCATATATGGATCATTAATATACGGTAAACCTATAAAAATCCAAAAACGTCAAATTCTTCCCCTCCACCTAGTGAGGTTCGGCCAAAACAATGCAAAAATACCAAATATTTTCCTTTATTTTCTTTTCATTTTTCTTAAGCATCCCAAGGTTACCCCAATGTCATTTTAGGTGCCAATTTGCATCCTACATCATTCAAACATCATTTTGCCAATTAATTTTCTCTAGGTTCAATTATACAATTCCACACTATCCAATATTTTTCCATTGGTTTTCCAACCTTCCAACCATCACACAACCCATCTAATCATCATTTAACAACACAAGACATCAATCATACAATTTTAACAACATCACATCCTTATTTCTTCACAAGGCCGAATTCACCATAGGCACACCCCAAGGGATTTTCAATCCAATTCAACTACTCCACACCTCATAAAATCTTATTATTAACTCATATAACCATTCCACAAATCAATTTCACAATCCTAAAACAATTCAAAATCACAAAGTCATGGACCTCTCATCAAAATTTCCTAAGATATCATAATTTTTCACCAATAAATTTTATTGCATTTATGACTCCCACACATCATTCTAAGACATATTTATCTAATACACAATCTCAATTTGAGCTCTCTAACTCCACGAATCAAGTATACAAGCCCTAGGTTTCCATGAAATTAAATCATCAAATCAATCCATGAAAGGTGTTCAAACTTACCCACAATTAAGTCACAAGACTCCTCCAATTGATCTCCAAGCAATGGCTTGAGCAAACAACTCCAAAATCACACAAATCCTCCAAATTTTCGTGGCTGATTTCTCCTATTTTCTCACAAATGAGAGGGATTCAAGGCTAATGGATGGTATGGTTGAGTCTGGATGGTCGTTTACTTGAAGTTTGATGACAAACTTCGATGAAATCGGAGGCTAGATGATCAAGATTCAAAGCAAGCTTTCCCCCCCTTTTTCTCTTGGTTGTTTCACGGTTTTGAGAGAGAGAAAGAGTGACGAGAGTGATGATGAATAGTAAAGAACATGTGTGTTTAAGTGACTTAAGTGAGGTGGGCCCCACCGCCACCTCACGCGATTTCAAACTAATTTGAATTTCCCGCTTAATCCGCTAAACGTCCGTAAATTCATAACCTATTTAGAAACTCTAATTTTTAACATTAACCATTGTCCTTTAATTACCCTTGATCAGATGAATCCTGAGTTTTTCGATCGTTCGGAGAAAATGCATTTTTAAGCCGTTACGCGCGCCATAGGCACGCTTCCCCAAACTTACTAATTTCCGTCAATTTTCATCAGAAATCATATTTCCTAGTCCTATACACCATTTATAACTTGTCTTCAAAACCTAGAGCTCAAAACTCAATCGGCACATTTTACGGTGCAATCGTACCGCGATATTTTTACCCGGTAAAAACACTATTCATTGAATATTTTGAAACTTGCCTAACCACTCAATTTTTCATTCTGAATCCATTTCCAAGGTTATTTTCATCATTTGAGACCTTCTACTCAATTTTACCTTCCTAGGGTTGCGTGTTTGGCTATTTACCGTTTTACCCTTTCTTGTATTTTAGCCTAATTTCCAGGATTTTCACTAATCCTTTCCTTTAATCCTCATTTAATATATTAATATATAATTTAGAAATGTGAGGTGTTATATTCACCCCTCCTTTTTGAAATTTTGTCTGCAAAATTAAATCATACATGTCCGCTAACTCATGATACAGCCGGAGAATCTCATCCTCCCGTTCCCAAGTTGCCTCCTCAGGTGTACGTCCTTCCCATTGAATCTTTAGCATCAGAACATTTTTACTTCTCAGCCTCTTTTCGCTGCGATCAAGGACCTCAATAGGGCCTATAGGAGTCTTTAAATTCTCTCGAATCTCAATATCATCCGGTATCACCACATGTGATTCATCCGAAATATAACGCCGCAGCTGCGATACATGAAACACATCGTGCAAATTCGACAACTGAGGGGGCAAGGCAAGCTGATAGGCCACTAATCCTATTCTTTTCATTATCTGATACGGCCCAATAAACCGAGGACTCAGCTTCCTCACACCAAATGCACAGCCAACACCCGTAACTGGAGATAACCGCACAAATACATGATCACCTTCTTCAAATTCCAGCGATCTGTATCTATTATCATAGTAACTTTTCTGCCGATTCTACGTCTGTTTAAGTTTCTCTCTGATCATTTCAATTTGTGCTATAGTTTCTTGCACAAAATCCGGCCCAAATCTCTCTTTATCACCTACCTCAGTCCAACAAGTAGGAGTACGACATCTTCGTCCATACAATGCCTCATATGGTGCCATGCCCAGACTGGAATGAAAACTGTTATTATAAGAGAATTCCACCAATGACAAATACCTGTCTCAAGCAGTGCCCTGCTCCAATATGCAAGCTCTCAGCATATCCTCAAGTGTCTATATGGTCCTCTCAGTCTGACCATCAGTCTGCAGATGATACGCAGTGCTCAGCCTGAGCTGAGTGCCAAAAGCCTGCTCTAAGGCTCCCCAAAAACGAGAAGTAAATTTTGGGTCCCGATCACTAGCAATGCTAACCGGTATCCCGTGGAGCCTTACAATCTCCTTTACGTATAACTTTGCTAATTTCTCCATAGAGAAATCCACTCGCACTGGCAGAAAATGTGCAGACTTCGTAAGCCTGTCCACTATAACCCAAATTGAATCGTGACCAGCCTGAGTTCGAGGAAAACCAACAACGAAATCAATAGAGATGCTCTCCCATTTCCACTCTGGTATATCCAATGGCTGAAGTAAACCAGCAAGTTTCTGATGTTCTATTTTTACTTTCTGACAAATTAAACACCTTGATACATACTCAGCAACATCCTTCTTCATCCCAGACCACCAGAACTTAGTTTTCAGATCTTGGTACATTTTTGTGGCTCCTGGGTGGACAACATACCGACCCTTATGGGCCTCAACCATTACCTCCTCTGCTAACTCCTTGGGCACAACAATCCTGTCCTGATACAATAATAACCCCTGTTCATTCAAAGATATCCCACTCTGCCCTTTCAAATACTTGATATTATCGTTCCGTATCTGCGTTTCTTTAATCTTCTCATGTAATTCATTTTCAATCCGTAAGCACTCAAATTCATCCATCCTACCTACAAAGACATCCGTCAATTTCAAATCATAGAATTGTTCAATCACTTCGTTATCCCACAACATTAGCTGGGACACGCTGACAGACTTCCTACTCAAGGCATCCGCTACCACTTTAGCTTTACCCGGATGGTATTTCAACTCAAAATCATAATCTTTTAAGAATTCCACCCATCTCCGTTGTCTCATATTCAACTCTTTCTGATCAAACAAATATTTCAGACTTTTGTAATCACTGAACACAACAAATTTCATCCCATACAGAAAATGCCTCCAGATTTTTAAGGCAAACACGATAGCAACAAGCTCCAAGTCGTGCGTCGGATAATTTTCCTCATGAGACTTCAATTGTCTAGAAGCATAAGCAACCACTCTCCTCTCTTGCATCAACACACACCCCAAACCTTTCTTGGAAGCATCACAGTACAATTCAAACTCACCTTCCAGATCGGGGAGGGTTAGCACAGGAGCAGTAGTCAATTTCTCTTTAAGAGCAAGAAAACATTTCTTTCATTCCTGGGTCCACACAAAAGGAGTATCCTTTCGTGTCAATCGGGTCAACGGTAGAACCATTTCGGAAAACCCCTCTATAAATCTACGATGATACCCAGCAAGACCCAGAAAGCTCCTGATCTCAATCACAGTCTTTGGTCGTTCCCAGTCAATTACTGCATCATTTTTGTTTGGATCCACCACAACACCCCCAGCAGAAATAACATGACCCAGAAATTGCACCTTAGATAACCAGAATTCACATTTAGATGGCTATGCATACAACTTTTTATCCTTTAATATCTGCAACACAGTCCTCAGATGCTTCGTATGCTCCTCTTCAGTTTTAGAATAAATTAAGATATCATCAATGAACACAATTACAAACTGGTCCAGATACAGTTTAAAAATGCGATTCATATAGTCCATGAACACCGTAGGGGCATTAGTAAGCCCAAAAGGAATCACCTGATACTCGTAGTGCCCGTATCTAGAATGAAATGCCGTTTTAGGCACATCCTCTTGCTTAATCCGGATCTGGTGGTATCCGGACCGGAGATCTATCTTAGAAAATACACATGCACCCCTCAACTGATCCAGTAAATCATCAATACGCGGCAATGGGTACCTGTTCTTAACCGTAACCTTATTCAACTACCGGTAGTCAGTACACAATCTCATGCTTCCATCCTTCTTTTTCACAAATATAACCAGTGCTCCCCACGAAGACACACTCGGTCTATAAAATCCTTTGCAGATAACTCTTCAATATGTTTCTTCAACTCAGCCAACTCCAGCGGCGACATCCGGTATGGAGCCAAGGAGATAGGCCCCACACCAGGTAACAATTCAATAGAGAACTCAATCCCACTC
>NW_026899670.1:0-60000 GCF_033153095.1 Gastrolobium bilobum | reverse complement strand
GAAATCTATTTTCTAGAAGATTTTTTTCTATAATAGAAATAGAATCTGACATATACATATATAGAAGATATATATTAAAAATAGATCATTTTTCACGTTCCTGGGAAGGGTGACAAACAAGTAATCCATTTTCTCTATTTCTTTATCTCAGCGTGAATCATATGTTTGCAACAGCAGGGGCAGAATTTTTTCAATTCCAATCGACTGGGCGTATTGTGTCGATTCTTTTGAGTAATGTATCTTGAAATACCCTTTGATTCCTTATTCACATCCTTTTTATCACAACCGCTACATTCCAAAATAACAGTTATTCGGATATCTTTACCCTTCTTGGCCATGAACCTCCTTTGGGTTTTTGATTCACTTAACTCTTCGATTTTCGGATTTTAATAGAAGAAGAAAGGAACAAAAAAAGTGGAAGTTGATAATTCGAAATCCAATTATGTAGGAAAGACTTTGTTCGAATTCATTTAAGATTTATTACAGTACAGTAAGAATTTAGTAATACAATGATTTCAAACTACATTTCGAATCGCAGTACATTATTAAAGGTTTAGTTTAAGTATCTTGTATGATATTGTTGTCTCCATTCCAACTCCATTTCTGGCCTCACTCTATTATTTATAGAAATAGAGTTTCATTAATAATTCCATAATCGAAATTATTAATGAAATTCCATTGAAGCCTGGACAAAATTCCCAGTTTCACGGAGGCCTTATCCGTTTTTATTTTTTACGGGTAACAGATCTGGCAGTTACTGCGATGCTTCAGAGAATGCAGGAGATGGAGAGGAGACACGAGTTGGAAAGGGAGGAAACTGCTAGACAAATGCGAGAGCTGGAGGCTCGAGTAGGTCGAGCTACCAACCCGAACCCGGAGCAGGCAATAACACGAGTTATGAATGACCTACGGATTGCAGGCACCCAGGCGAACCATAATGGGGCTCAGGTCCAGGGAAGAGGAGTTGGAAATGTCGGAAGTCGGCTTCAAAGAAGCACCACCACTGTTAACCCGGACCCGAACGATGTATCCGGGGTCTACAGGAGGAAGTATAATAGGGGGAATATAATGACAGCCCCTTTGCGGACGAAATTGTGAATGCACCATACCCAGAAAACCTAAATCTGTATGAAATTCCAAAGTATGACGGAACGCAAGACCCTCAGGTGCATTTGGATTCCTTTGATACGACAATGTATATACAGGAGCAGCCCAGGCGTGGTTCTCCTCCCTGCCAGCAGGATCCATCAGGTCGTTTGAAGAGTTCAGAGGCAGGTTTTTGCTAAACTTTTCTACAAGCAAAAAACAGCCAACATCTGAATTTGCGTTGGGAAAAATAAAGCAGCAGCCCGGCGAAACCTTGCAGAAATATCTGGACCGTTTCAAGATGGCCGCGTTACAGGTTCCTGGGCTATCCGAAAATGTTCACCTTTATTCGGTGATTGCCGGCCTTCACGAATCATCCAAGTTGGCCAAGTCCATCTACAAAGATCCTGTACGAACTCTAGTTGAGTTCACTACTCGTTCCAAAAAATACTTGGAGCTCGAACAGATGGAAGTTGAAAACGCGGATCCAAGGCCGCATCAAAGCCAGGTAGAAAAACCTGGAAACCGAAGGCAAAATGATTTCCGGGGTAAAAAACCAGAAGAGAAAAATTTATCTAAAATAAGATTTGACAGGTATACGCCTTTAAATTCCTCTCGATCCCAAATCTGGAGGGAAGTAGCATCCACCGAGATGAAAAGGGTGGACATACCTCGGCCACTACAGAATCAAGCTGGGCTTGATCAATCACGGTATTGCGCGTTTCATGATGGCCCTGGTCACACAACTGAGGAGTGTTGGGATCTCCGAGATGCAATCGAAAGGTATATCAGGGAGGGAAAATTGCGTCAGTATCTCATCCAAACTCAAGGATGGAAGAACAATAAGAAGAGGAAAGGAGGACGACCGATGAGCCCGAATCGAGAGAAGAAGTTCAAGGATGAATTTCGAGGTAAGAAACCGGTTAAAGAAGACGATGAATTTGTGGAGCCCGAGTTCGAGTGCAATGTTATTAGTGGAGGATTTGGTGGTGGAGGTGATACGATGAACGCCAGAAGAAAATACTTAAGAGAGGTGCTTTTGATTTGAGAGCGGCCTAAATTTAAGTTAGAAGAGCCGGAGACACCACAACTATTCTTTACAAGAGCAAAATTGGAAGATGTCATGCCAGGACACGTTGACGGGTTAGTCATCACCGGGACACTAGTTAATTGTAGAGTCAAGAAAATGTTCGTGGATAACGGCAGTTGTGCCGATATAATTCTTTGGCAGGCATTCCAGAAAATGAACTTGGATGTGGAGGATCTGAAGCCCTGCAACACGGCTCTGATGGCTTTCAATAACTGTGACACCATTCCCAAGGGGTATATTGATCTGAGACTTACCCTGGGAACAAAAGAGTCCTACAAGTCAGAGAGAGTAAGATTCATTCTGGGAAGACCAACAATTCACGGTTGGGATATGCTGGTCTCCACTAAGCATCAGAAGATTAAAATGATAGGTAAGCAGAATACGGTTATCACCATTCAGGGGGATCAAAAAGAGTCACGGGACTGTCATTTTAAGTCAGTCAAAACAATAAGCAGCAAACACAAGGAATCAGCCGGATTGAGCACCAGCGGTAAACCGGAAACCTCCAAAAAGGTAGTTACTCCGGTAAACATGGTGGAGCTGGATGTGAGGGATGAAACTCAGATTTCAAGACCAGAACCAGAGGGGGAATTGGAGGAAGTAGTTATTGGAGGAGAAACTCAAATTGCCAAGGTCGGAAAAGGGTTGATTGTTGAGGACAAAGCTCGAATTACTGAATGCTTAAGAAGGAATGTAGATGTTTTCGCTTGGAAGTCCTCAGAGATACTTGGGGTGGACCCTCAGTTCTGCTTTCATAAGCTTGCAGTGTACCAGGGTCTAAACCGGTAGCCCAGAAGAAAAGGAAGTTCAGTACGGAGCGTCGTCAAGTGTTAGAAGATCATCTGAAGGAGTTATTGGAAGCAGGACTCATCAGAGAGATACAATATACAACCTGGTTGTCAAATGTGGTCATGGTGAAAAAGCCAAATGGGAAATGGAGGGTGTGTACAGATTATACTGACCTGAATAAGGTATGTCCCAAGGATGCATATCCCATGCCCAACATTGATCAATTAGTGGATAACTCATCCGGGTTCCAGATGTTGTCCTTCATGGATGCATATTCGGGATACAATCAAATCCCGTTGCACCCAGAAGATCAGAAAAAGACCGCTTTCATTGGAGAAAAAGCAAACTATTGTTATAATGTGATGCCTTTTGGGTTGAAGAATTCAGGAGCCACATACCAAAGGATGATGAATCGGGTATTTGCCGACCAGCTTGGCAAAAAAGTGGAGGTATATATAGATGACATGATAGCCAAATCAATTGATTCGGCAACGCATGTCCAAGACCTGGAGCAGACCTTCGAAAAATTGCGGCAGCACAACATTCGGCTAAACTCGGCTAAATGTGCCTTGGGAGTCCTTGCAGGGAAGTTCCTAGGGTTCATGCTGACCCACCGAGGTATAGAAGCCAACCCGGACAAGTGCAGAGCCGTGTTAGAAATGAAGGCCCCGGGGAATAAAAAGGAAATCCAGCAGTTGACTGGGAGGTTAGCCTCACTCACGAGGTTTTTACCTCGGTCTGCAGAAATCGCGTTACCATTTTTTAAGCTGTTACGGAAGGAGGTGCAGTATGGCTAGACTTCAGAATGTGAAGTAGCATTCCAAGAAATCAAAAAACAACAGGAATCACCACCGGTCCTATCTAGTCCCAAAGAAGGAGAACCATTGATAATGTATCTTTCGGTGGGAGATATGGCCATTAGCTTGGTTTTGGTACAAGAAAGTGAGGAGGGGCAGCAACCAATCTACTTTGTAAGTCGGCTCTTACAAGGACCATAACTTCGCTATCAGAAGTTAGAAAAGGTGGCTTTCGCCTTTTCTAATATCGGCTCGAAGGCTTAGAGCGTATTTTCAAGGGCACCGGGTTATAGTTCATTCGGACTTGCCAATATGGCAGATCTTACATAAACCTGACTTAGCAGGGAGAATGATGGCTTGGGCCGTGGAGCTGTCAGAGTTTGACATATATTTTGAAAGCCGGAAAGCAATTAAGTCCCAAGCATTGGCAGACTTTGTCAGGGAGATTACTTCAATCCAAAAGGAGAGCCCGGCAAAGCCGAACACATGGAAAATTTATGTGGATGGGTCCTCAAACTCTAAAGGAAGTGGAGCCGGGGTAATTGTGGAGAACCCGGAAGGAATCTCGGTTGAGTACTCTCTGCAGTTGAAATTTGAAACGTCCAACAACCAAGCGGAGTATGAAGCATTCATCGCCGGGTTGCAGCAGGCCAAAGTGCTTGGAGCGAAGAGCTGCAAATCTTTAGTGACTCGCAATTGGTCACGTCGCAAGTTGGAGGAAGCTACCAAGCTAAAGGACCATTGCTAGCAAAATACCTAGATTCCGCAAGACAGTTAATGGCAGAGTTTGAGGAGGTAGAAGTTTGCCACATCCCACGAAATGAAAATGGCAGGGCCGACATATTGTCAAAGCTAGCAAGTACCAAAGGATTGGGAAACCACAGGACGGTGGTGGAGCAGAATATCCTGGAACCCACATGTATCATGCAGATATCTGAGAGCAGAGATTGGCGCAGCATCATTATCAATTACATAGAAAATGGAACGCTCCCATCCCAAAAGGAGGAAGCTCGGAAGTTGGTTAGGGATGCTGCGTTGTATGCAATGATTGAAGGACAATTGTATAGGAAAGGCATTTATTCCCCCTACTGAAATGCCTGAGCTCAGATAGGGCAAAATATATCCTATCCGAAATCCATGAGGGGATAAATGGCCAGCACATTGGGGGCAAAGCGCTGGCTCAGAAGGCTCTCAGAGCAGGATATTTTTGGCCCTCTATGGTTCAAGATGCAAAGGAACATGTGCAGAAGTGTGATCAGTGCCAAAAGCACAGTAAAAACCTGCTGGCACCGCCAGAGGAGTTAAGCTTGATCACAGCTCCATGGCCCTTCTTCAAGTGGGGCATGGATCTTTTGGGCCCATTTGCTGCGGCTGAAGGGAAATTAAAATGGTTGATAGTTGCTGTTGATTACTTCACCAAATGGATAGAGGTAGACCCAGTGGCTACAATTACCACCGCGAGGGTACAGCGTTTTTTCGAAAGGAATTTGATTTGCAGATTTGGGATTCCAGCCGAGGTGGTCACTGACAACGGAACCCAGTTTACAAGCAGAGCTTTTCAGGAGCTAATGGCGAATCTGCACATCCGGCATCGCTTTGCATCCGTGGAACATCCTCAGTCCAATGGCCAAGCTGAAGCAGCAAACCAGGTTATTATAGCTGGGTTGCGTAAAAGGATGGAGCAGTGTGCTAAGGGGAAGTGGATTGAGGAACTATGGTACGTACTATGGGGATACAGAACCACGATTCAATCCTCCACTGGAGAGACCCCGTTCAGAATGACCTACGGAACCGAGGCCATGATCCTGGTGGAGCTGGGAGAACCGTCATGGCGAAAGGCTCAAGCTTTATCGCAAACAGAAAAGGAGAATAGTAGCAAGTTAGCTGTGGAGTTCGGATTACAGCACATTGCAAGAATGTCGCGGCAAAGCAACTAGTGGCGAACCGCATTAATAAAAAGGTCAAGCTGCGATCATTTGATATAGGAGACCTGGTCCTTCGGAGGGCAGACATTGGAGGCTGAAATGCAGCTGAAGGGAAATTGGCCCTAAGATGGGAAGGCCCATACAAAGTCAAAGTTAAACTCTCAAAAGGAGCTTATGTTCTGGAAACTTCAAAGGGGAAGCAAGTTAAAAGGACTTGGAACGCGGACAAGTTGAATAAATATTTTAGTTAAATTTTTTTCACTCATAAATTGTAATTTTCCAATTCAGAGTTCAATAAATGGAATAATCCGCAGTATTTGAAGACATAATATGTAACATCATGTGAAAATTAGGAACTTATATTAATTACCATTAATAATGTGGAAGCATGACTTGTCATTCGGAATATATGTATATATATATATATATATTTAGTGTGAATTTAATTTAAATTAAGAACAACTTATACTAGGTACAAATATGAGTGAGTTGTATTCAATATAATTCGAAACACTAAGCTTTGAAGGGTAGGATTGATTTAATTCATAACATATTAATAAGACTATCTTAACTAGATTAAAGTTAAGTGTTGGGCTAGGAATTAGTAGACTAGTACATGAGAAAATTAGTGAACCATTTGGGAGAATTGGTTTTGGACCATTTTCCTTAGAAGGGCCACGGCCCAAAACTTTAAGAGGGGACTTAATTCAGCCCAAAATAAATCCCTACACCCTCTAATCATGCGCAAGTAATGGAACCAACAACAAGCTGATTGCTTGTGGCATTAGACAAACTTTAGTCAGCCATGCCTTAGCATGCGCCCAATGGGAAGAAGAAAGTCAGTATACATGTGTTTCCATTGGCAAAAAAAGGACATCAGCCACTTTAAACCTTTTCCTTCTAGGCACATTGGTAGGAGAAAGAAATCTGATCACATGTTTTAAACAATTAAACCCAAATCAGCCTTGTCAAGTTTTATCCAATGAAAACAAAATGGGCAGCATGCATGAAAGCCTATTGGCTGAAAATTTACACCTTTCTTATCCTCACGTGTTCCTTGTTCAATTGATAAGGTCCATACAAGAATTATCACTTTACTCTATTCCTTCTCTCAAGCGCTGAATGTTACTCTTTTCCCTTCCTCAAGCGCTGAATAAGTGGAATTTAAGCTGGATGCTAACCTTGTAATTAGAAACAAAATTGGACCACCCTCACTCCCTCTTGGCCGTGCGTATTTCGTGAGAGAAACTCAAGGAAAAGCCTCAAAGGAAAAACTCTACATTATCCTCATTTCCTCTTCATAGAAGCCGTGAACCCCTTAGACAAAAACACTCACCTCAACTTCCACCCTATCTTCTTGCTGTTCGGCTGAAGGTACACCTCAAGGAGGGGAGGCGCTAATTTTGTGGTCCTCCTTGTTGTCGTTGCTTTATGTGATTGGATGGAGAACTCACTGCATGCTGCTCGAAATCCAGAGTCTTCCCATCGTTTTCTGCTTTTCTTGCGTGCAGCCGAAGACCCTCACTCAAGGAGGCAAAGCAATTTTCTCTCCTTGTTCAACGCAACCTAAATCTGTCCCGATCAAGCTTTGTTTCGTTTCCCTGCATGCCCATGAATCAGCAGTGACTGAGCCCCTTTCCCTTGCATGTAACTGGATTCAGACCTTTGGAATATAGGAGAACGTAGAGGGCTGTCCCTTGGTTCGATTTGGAACCCTGGATGTGTAGTCAAGAAGAGGTAAATTCAAGCGCTAGCCTGCCCCTTTATTCCCTGAATTATGCGTCTGCTGTTTTTAGGCTGATGTAGCTTTCGGTTTTGTTATGTCATTAATTGCGTTACTGTCTTAGGGAGTTAATTTTGCCATTTAATTTACTTGATGCCCAGCCGTGTAACTAACTATGTGTAGTATAGTACCTGTTAACAGTATTAATTAATTGTGGGGAACTTGAAAATACTGCACAAAGGCTGTGGTATCTAGCTTAGAGTGAATTAGAGTAATTGGACATCTTGTCATAGGCCCTTTTTTTTAGCGCACCATAAGCTGTAAGGTGATAAAATGTGAATAAAAAATCCTAAACCCCTTTATTGATAAGAACCGGTTCTGGGAGGGATTGGAAGAATAGGATGTTGGCATTGTTAACTAGTTGATAATACACAGTTGAAGTCAGCAAAATATTAGAAAAATATATATATAATAATAATAATGATGACTCTTATAAATTGGAGACGGTTTCGTTAAACTTAGTCATTGGTCTAGCTTTGCATATGATAAATATATTATAAAGGAGGTATGTTGTGTGCATCATTGGTACCCTTTAAACCTTGTAAACATGGCTATTTAAATTGATAAATGAGTGGCACCTAATTAATGGACAGGACCGAATTGGTTTATTTAAAAGAGCCTTGGAGATTTTGTTTTGCTAGCAATTGTTGGAATAAAAAAATTGAGGCAGTGAGCTAGTAGTTTTGGATGCTTGATAAATCGAATAAAATACAAGAATGGGAAGAATGGAAATGACTATGAAATTATAGGATTAATATGGATTTTCCACCGTTAACGAATTAGGGTATTAACTCTAAGTTAGAAAATTTAATTTAGTCTAGGGACCATGAAAAACCGAATTGTATGTATGGAAACAGATTACAGAATAAGAATTAGAAGCATGAAAATTTGTTGATAAATTATAGGCATAGCGTGAAACCATTTCTGACTTGTCACGCATGTATTTAGGTGCACGTAACTCTTATTGAGTGAGCTGAATTTTGGTGTTGTTGATTATTGCTTGGACATAAGGTATGTGTTAGGTGGTATTACCTGATGTGACTATTAACTAGTGTATGGATTGTGAATTGTTGCTCACATGTGCCTTATGATTATTCTGCCATAATTGATGAATTATTCTGCCTATGGAAATGTTATGACTATTGAAATTACGTTATGAAAAGAAAGTATGGCTTGGCGGTATGATATCCCATATACATGAAATGTATGTTATGACAATGATGATATAAGCATGCACCTTGCATCATACCGCATTTGTTTTCTGTTTGTGTGTGACAGCATAGCATGGCATGCATACTCCGAATTCATGTTAGCCTTGAAAATTTAGAATAGTTATATACAAGATCATGTGACTGAGCACGCATCATATAGGCATCCCTTGATATCAGGGTACTGGGACAGTTGGCGTCAGTCCGCATAGGCCACAGTGGAATTCCCCAAATGATGGTGTCGTGCATGGAATTTCCACTGTGTATGCAAGCGCACGACGGTGCTATGAGCGTGATGAAGGCGTTATATACGCAATATGATATATGATGAAAAGGATATATGATGAAAAGGTTATATGATGAAAAGGATTTCATGTTTGAAGCGACTGTTTATAATTTTGTGCCTAGTTTAATACTGTTGCATTATTGGTTTTGTTGCCACACTACTGGGATTTCTCTCACCCCTTTGGGGCTGCTATTTTTACAAAATGGCAGGAGGACGTAAAAGCTTTTGAGGACTTGGATATTTGCTGTTGGCTTCTACTGTTTTGGGCATGCTGCTATTGATGTGATGTTTTATGGATAACTGTATGAAATTGAGAAGCTTTTATTACTGCGAACTATGATTTTATTATTGCATTACGATTTTATGACCAGCAAGTATTTTGGAAACAGATGTTGAAACGTTTGCGAAAAGTATTTTGACATGTTATCTAAATGCTGAGTTTTGAAAAGTCTTTGTGAGCACTTTGTAAGTTGTCGTACTGGGGCTACGGACCTTCTTTTCTTATAATTTATATGCACATGTAGCCCCAGGTGTCTAGTTTCATTATATATAAATCTTCTATAGAAATTCTGAAATCTCGATTTCTTAAGAATTTTACCAGCCAGGACATTTGTGATATTTTCACTATTTTATCTCTTATTTTGCGAGTCATGTTTCGAGGGGCAAACGAACTTCAAATCATTATTATTTTATATGAACGTGAAGCTCCAGATGTCTAGTTTCCAGATTACAAAGAATACCTTTTTGAATCGTTGAACTGGATTTTATACGAATTTTTAAAGACAACAAGGTCTATCAGGAAATTTATATTTTTAATAAGTTTAAGGAATTTTGCGTACTCTGATTTTTGTAATTAACCAGATCCCCTCTTTAGTTTTAATTGGCAATGTTAAAACAATCTTTTTTTCAGTCTCTAAAATACTATTAAAAAAGAACTCTAATTCCGCTTAGCAAACAACTCTCTTGGAGGCCTACAAGAGAGGGTGTTACATAATAATTGTGCAAAATCTTATTTCCAAGAAGAAATTTGAAGTATTGGAACCATTGCCCATGGGCGCAGATTGTAACATCGAGGCGAACGAATTCGGGCTTACGGGCGGGGTTCTAGCCCGGCCAAGAACGTCGAGGTATTTGAACCTTCTAACCTACGAGCCGAAGGTTCTAGCCCGGCCGAGTACGTCGAGGTATTAGTACCATCTAGCCTACGGGCAGAGGTGTCTAGCCGGGCCAAGTACGTCGAGGTATTAGAACCATCTAGCCTACGGGCAGAGGGTTCCAGCCCGGCTAAGAACGTCGAGGTATTAGTACCATCTAGCCTACGGGCAGAGGTGTCTAGCCCGACCAAGTACGTCGAGGTATTAGAACCATCTAGCCTACGGGCAGAGGGTTCCAGCCCGGCTAAGAACGTCGAGGTATTAGTACCATCTAGCCTACGGGCAGAGGTGTCTAGCTCGACCAAGTACGTCGAGGTATTAGAACCATCTAGCCTACGGGCAGAGGGTTCCAGCCCGGCTAAGAACGTCGAGGTATTAAAACCATCTAGCCTACGGGCGGAGGTGTCTAGCCCTGCCAAATACGTCGAGGTATTAGACCCATCTAGCCTATGGGCAGAGGTGTCTAGCCCGGCCAAGTACGTCGCGGTATTGGAACCATCTAGCCTACGGGCAGAGGTTCCAACCCGGACAAATTGTCGAGGTATTTGATCCCTCTCGCCTACGGGCAGAAGGTTCTAGCCCGGCCGAAAACGTCGAGGTATTGAAACCATCTAGCCTATGGGCAGAAGGTTCTAGCCTGGCCGAAAATGTTGCGATAGTTGGCCAACTTGCCTACGGGAAGTTAGATTTAAACATTCGTGTCGACCTACCAAATTGAGGAGGGACTTAAGGGGACGCCCTTACTTCCCTAACATCCTTAAAGGAGAAGGTTCGTTGAGCGAATACCGGCATGCATAAATTACAAATATTAACAAGGATAAAGGCAAAATTGCCATATAAAACATGTTTGGATAGACAAACAGAGTTCTCAACATTGATTGGAAAGAAAAAAAGAAGTTACAAAATAAATCGGAATCCCAGCTCTTCACCCCGAAGCATCCATCCGCATCATCCCCCTCACCTCTGCCTCAAACTCGGCACCAGCGACCTCCATGGCGGCATCCATTCCGGTCTCCGCATCCCCTTGCGCAACCTCTGCTTGAGCTGTGCTACTTTATGGCAGACTGGAAATTGATGGAGGAGGATAGTAAACCCCGCGGCGAACATAGCCAAAGCAATCAAGCTGATCAAGCCGCAGAGGATATTCCGGGTTAAAATACCTCATCTGGTTTACCCCATTTTTAAAAGCACTAATAGCGACCTTTTGCAGAGCAGACTGGCTAAAGTCATAGGCTTGCTGCAAATTTTGGAGATCTGACTTTAATTTTTCAACCTCGGCGGTAAGACCGGATACACTCGCACTTCTTTCAGCCAACACGTCAGATTGATCTTTAAAAAACTCCAAAATATTATCTTTGTCGGGGGTAACACCAACAGCTTCGGCAATAGACTTCAGCTCAGACTGGGCAATCTCCACAGCAGCTTTTAGTTCAGCAGAGCCGTTTGTTAGCTCTTCGTTGACAAGCACAGCTTTTCCATACCTTACCCGAAGCTCGTCCAGCTCGGTAATGGCCTCGGAATGCTTCTCCAGGAGCAAGGAGTATGGCTTTACCATAGAAGCAGCCTTAAGGGTGTACAACTCTGCCTTCTAGAGTTCCTCCATCTCGGCTCTAGAAATGATCCCAGTTCCGTAGTATGCAGGCAGAGGACGGATGACACCCCGGAATTCGGCTGTGATCCCTGAATCCCATAAAGCACCTCTCCTCAGCCCGGCTGGGAGTACAGGGGGTGCGGGAGAACCCCGGGGAAGAGTAATTTCAGCATGAGTTTCGCCCCCACTAATCAGGGTCCGATGATGCGGAATCCTGCCAGCCTCGGTGTCTTCAGCATCCCCAGTAAGGTCCAAGATGGAGACGTCGGAATTCACTGGAAACGTAGAAGCAGCCCTCACCGGGCTTCCTGTCCGGGGCCTCTTGGTTGGGGGAGCTTGTGGAGCAGAGGTTTGACCTGTAATAGACAAGATGTAGCCCGGACCTGGCCCCTCATCTTCTTAATCGAAATTCATTTCAGAATCTGCAAAGAAAGACAAGTCAAGTTGTAAACAATAACATGAAAATAATACATGTATCCAGATGGGAAGCATAGCATACTGGCAGGTTCTGGAGTAGGCTCTGGGGAAGAATGAGATCTGGCTACCAAGGAAGCTGCGCTCAGATGACCCTGGGAGCCCACATGATCCAGCAAGATCTTGGCATTAGTCTTATCAGCTTGTGCTAGTTTTAATTTGTAGTCAGATGGCTTGCGTCGGTGATGATCTTGTGTCCAGTACAGTGGGAACTTCGGCTCCCCATCATCGCCAATGAACCATGGCCTCTTTCCAACCTCGGCCACTACTTTAAAAAAATAAGCCTTGAACCCCTTAAAAGATTCGCTATATACGGAGAACAGCTTGCGGGAGGGTTTACTAACTCTACCTCGGATGCTACTCCACCCCTTCAGTTCAAGAGGTTTTGAGCCAGTTCGCGAAGTATAAACAGTAAAGAAATGAAGAAAAAAAGGCACGGTACAAGGAAGGGACAACGAGTCATAGAGCTGCTCGAAGGCAACAATATAAGCCCAGCCGTTGGGATGAATCTGGGTTGGTGCGAGCAGCAAGTGGTTTAGAAGTTTCACTTTGAATGAAGAAAAAGGAAATCGAATCCCAATCTTCGTCACCAGATCCCGGTAGAAGAAAAAAGAATGTGGTTCCTCAGGATTTCGGCCGGAGAAAACAGGTTCGTCTTCGGCAGGAACGAAGGTGTTGAAATCAACCGGGTTGCCTAAGGGAAGCCCGGACACTTCTTCGGTTGTCATCTCAGAGGTAAAACTCAGCACTTCTTCCGTAACCCAGGGATGTTGGGCACGAAGATGATCGGTTACTGACGTCGGACCCTTCTCCGCGGTACTAGTCCCGACCTCTGGACCCTGGTTGGAAGAAGCGATATTCGCATTTGATTCTGTAGAATGGGACTCTATAAATACCTAGAACAGTAAAATGGAGGATTAAAAAGCAACAATAGCACGTAGCAAAAGGGATACGTACCCGAGCTAAACAAACTACTATCAAAGGAACTAGAATCATTAGATGTGGAGACAGGAGCAGGGGTTGGTGAACCCGGAACGTGTGAATAGCCACCTAAAACTAGATTGGCCATGAAGTCGTTACCCCTCTCCATAAAATGGGCACCAAGGTATACACAGTTGAAACAAGGCTCAGGGTTGGGAATGCTACGACGGGAGGAGACTCTCACACTCTGGTTTGGAGATTGAAAAGGTGTAATAGGGCGAACCGGGATGGAACTTAATGAAACCCTGGACGGGTTGCCCAAGTTACGGGGCTCAACATCCTGACCCCGGGTGGAGGAACTGGAAACCCTTCTACCTCGAAGACGCATACGAATCGAGGAGCGAGATGAAGAGGCTCTCCCACGGCCACCACCTCGATAGCCGCCTAGCAGAGCAGCCGGCGTTTCTTCCGTGGTCCGAGGTCTACCAAACAACCAGTACCTCGAACCAGGTGTTAGGCTTTGAATGAACCTTTCCTCTTCTTGTGCATGCCGTTCTTCCTCTTCGATGTCAATTTCATCACCACGACCGAAGACGCGGGGGCAAGTAGGCCTCCCTTGAATAGCATAATTTCGTTCCCCCATTTCAGGAACTATTCAGAGAAAGGTGTGTAAGGAGTGAGCCAAGTGCAAATAAGCTCACATAAAATGCAAGACCAATACAGAAGGTGCAATCGCATAGAGAAGCAGGCAAGTAAGTAAGCTTGGAATAAAGAAGGGCATTATAAAACCAGCAGCCATGGCTATGATTAAATGTAAATGGAGAACATGGCAGAAAAGAGAATCAGAGTGAAAGAAAATACCTACGAAGGAAGGTATTGCAGATACTGGTAGATACTGGAGGATGAGGCTCTGGTAGGACGAAACCCTTCGATAGCGAAGAAGAAAATGTTTCAGGAACGATTCGGAACAGCAACAGAAGCAAATGAAAGATAAATGAGGCAAGTGGTGTGAAACGTTGAAATCAAAGGTTTAAACCCGCGAAAGCCAAAAGGAAGGGGTACTACGGTAATTTTGCAGTAGACAAGACAGTTGAGGGACGTTTTGGCAGAGGCATTAAATGCAAAGATGGCGAGAACTTATTCTCTAATTCTAAAAAAAAGAAATTAAAGAAGAGGGGAGGGGGTTAATCAAAGATATTTGATTGGATCTCCAATCTTTGCCCCCTCCCGTGCCAAAAATTAAAATGAAAAAAAGGGGAATATCAATGCGTCCGGGAATAAACGATTGATCTCTATCAAGAGACCCGCTAAAGCCCCGAACCATAGAGTACTTATCACTGGTGCCACAGAGAGATATGTTTTTATATCCCGCATTTCGAATCCTCCTTCTTTTTAGTCTTTATTGTAATTTTAAATGCATAATTACATACAGTAATACGATTTGATGACTATTTCGTTAATAATCGTTTATATTTGTCGGCAGGATTACCAATTCAAATGGAAATGTACTTGACATGTACGATGATTCATTAGATATTTCATTTAACAAAGATAAAGAGGTCTATTTCTGCTTCTGCCCGAGCATTCTCTAAAAATATCTTTCTGTTTTATTTAAGGGGAATTTCCTATTTATTTTTATTTCAAAAAAAATCTTGTCTTATTATCATTTTAATTATTATATATTATAAGAATTTTTTTCATTCTTCTTTCTAAATTCTATTATGATTATTGTATATTCTATATAATATTCTATGTAATAGATAGTAATTAGAAAATCTTCATAAAGTATTCTTTTTATTTAATTATATTACTATTTTTCTATTTCACTATAATTGTGAATTTTATTAATAGAATATTTTTTAATTCAATATCTTTCTTTTTTATATTCTATATTTTAGGATATGAAACTAAAAAGAAAAAATGGCAGGATAATTGATATATATATATATATATCAACGTGGAAAATAAAGAAAAAAATGTGGAAAACAAGACAAAGATTCTTTACAATGACACTGGAAACCAATGGAAAGGGATGTAGCGCAGCTTGGTAGCGCGTTTGTTTTGGGTACAAAATGTCACGGGTTCAAATCCTGTCATCCCTACCCCTAACTATTCGTTATCAGATCGTATGAGCAGTAACAAGGGCTCAGATTCAAATTGGACATACAGACTATATCAATAGATTCCGATATCGGAATCTATTGATTAGTATAGCATATGCATGCAAGCTGTATTGGCGGGGTCGTATCAAATTATTTATGATAATAAAGCGCTCTTAGTTCAGTTCGGTAGAACGCGGGTCTCCAAAACCCGATGTCGTAGGTTCAAATCCTACAGAGCGTGATTCCATTCTTGTCTTGTTAGATTGTGAGAATAGGACACTGAAATCATTGAACAGAAGTCTAAAGTCTTAAATGGACCCCCTGTGGGTTAGAATTTAAAACAAAGAAATAGGAGGTCAATACACAACAGAGATGTTAATTAATCAAAAGTCCAACTGATCACCACGTCGGTATTGTAAATATGCAGTTACAAATAATCCAGCCAAAGTAATAGGAATTAGACCTAATACGATTCCAAATAGAAAAACTTCAATCATTTTAATTTGTTTGAAAGGAAAGGGGGGAGGTAATATTTATCCTTAAATATATCTTTCTTTTTACCATGAATCTAAATGACGAAGAATTGGAAATTGTTGTATATTCTAGAGTTCCTTACTGTTCCATTTCCAATTCATTTCAAAATTTCCAATCAAATAAGTCGTATCTTACTCAGACCGATAAATAGAGCTGAGGTTATAGTTAAAATCGCCAGTAGAAAACCGAAATAACTAGTTATAGTGGACATAAAGAGGCTGAATGAAATATGTTCTTTTTATACATATATTTATAAAGCACTTCCCTAAGTTTCTTAAGTTTCTGTTTTTGATACAAAAATATAGTAAGATAAGAAAAAATACCACTTGAAAAATACAATTGAAAATTTTGGATTCATAAATCAATTATTAAGGAAAGAGGAAAGAAATTCTCGAGTACTTGATCCCCACCACTGATTGTGAAATTTCGTTGCTGTGTCAGAAGAAGGATAGCTATACTGATTCGGTATACTCGAAAGACACCCTTGGTACAAAATTGACGATCTAACAAGGATTCTATTTCAGTAAATTTCTACTTACTGATCTCTCATCTTTTGTGGAATCGATCCACCCTTTGACTGTAAAAAAAAAATGTGGAGCTCAACATGTCTGGAAGCACAGGAGAACGTTCTTTTGCTGATATTATTACCAGTATTCGATACTGGATTATTCATAGCATTACTATACCCTCCCTATTCATTGCGGGTTGGTTATTTGTCAGCACGGGTTTAGCTTACGATGTATTTGGAAGTCCCCGCCCAAATGAGTATTTTACAGAAAGCCGAGAATTCCATCTTTACATCCATCCTGTAAATGATTTCTCTAATCAGGTGATGTATGCGGAGCATGGGTTTTGATCTTTGATGAGACCTGGGTTCCTTTGCCTGCGTAATAGCACCATTGTTGTCACAATACAACTGTATGGGCTAACTAACGCTGGGAACCACCCTAAGTTAAGTGACGAACTTCTTGATCCACACTGCCTCCTTAGCTGCTTCTGAAGCCGCTATATATTCAGCCTCTGTCGTTGAATCTGATGTAGTCTCCTGTTTGGAACTCTTCCAAATCACTGCTCCACCATTTAAGGTGAATACGAACACTGATTGTGATTTGCAATCATCTTTGTCACTTTGGAAGCTGGCATCAGTGAAACCTTTCACTGCTAGCTGATCAATTCCACCATAAATCAGAAACATATCCTTAGTCCTTCTTAAGTACTTGAGGATTGTTTCTACTGCTAGTACTTGCTCGTTATGCTTAAAGCATAAGAGACATCTGGTCTTGTACAGATCATGGCATACATGATGGATCCGATAGTCGAAGCATATGGTATCTCACTCATGCACTCCTTCTCTTATTGTGTCTTAGGACAAATAGCCTTAGAAAGGTGCACACCATGATTGACAGGAAGAAAAACCCTTTTTTTGACCCTTCCATACTAAATCTCCTTAGTATTTTGTCAATGTACGTAGATTGGGATAATCCCAGTAGCCTCTTAGTTCTATCTCTATAGATTTTTATACCCAGTATATAGGCCGTTTTTCCCAAATCTTTCATGGTGAAGCTTTCATAAAGCCACTCCTTAACTGTTTGAAGTATAGGGATGTCATTCCCTATTAGCAGTATGTCATCCACATAAAGCACCAAGAAAATAACATTGCTCCCACTAACCTTCTTGTAAACACAAGACTCATCCTCGTTCTTGATGAAACCGTTACTCCTAACAACCTCATCAAAACGAATGTTCCAACTCCGTGATGCTTGTTTTAGCCCATATATTGACCTTTGAAGTTTGCATACCATATGCTCCTGGCCTTTGCATTCAAAACCTTCAGGTTGTGTCATATACACCTTCTCCTTCAAGAACCCATTCAAGAAGGCAGTCTTGGCATCCATTTGGCAAATTTCACAATTATTATATGTTGCTATAGCTACCATGATTCGAATAGATTTGACCATGATAATAGGTGAGAAAGTCTCGTCATAGTCAACTCCTTGTCTTTGACGATATCCTTTCACTACCAACCTAGCTTTATAGGTTTGAACATTGCCATCTGCATCAGTCTTTTTCTTAAAAATTCATTTACATCCAATAGGAACCATTCCTTCTGGATGTGGAACCAAGGTCCATACCTGGTTTTGATGCATTGAGTCTATTTCAGACCTCATGGCTTCAAGCCATTTGGAGGAGTCAACATCCTTGACTGCCTCCTCATAGTTACAAGGTTCATCATCCTCAACAGTTTGCTGATTTTCAATCACATAACCGTACCTTCCAAGTGATTGAATAACCCTAGTAGACCTACGAAGTTGTGTGTTTACTTCTCTATTGGAGAACGTCGCCTGCGGAGCAGACTCGGGTTACTTAATCTGTTCTTGTGGTCTTTGAACTTCTTCAAGTTCAATTTTACTCCCACTAGTTCCTTGAGAAGGATGATCCTTTTTTAAGAACTCAGCGTTCTTGGACACAAATACTTTGTGATCATCAAGTGAGTAAAAGTAGTATCCCTTAGTGCCTTTGGGATACCCCACAAATAGACATTCAGTACTCTTAACACTAAGCTTGTCTAATGTCAACGCTTTGACATATGCCGGAGATCCCCAAACCTTGAGGTAGCTCAAGCTTGGTCTCCTACCAGTCCATATCTCATATGGAGTGGTCTAAACAGATTCGAAGATACCCTATTCATAAGGTATGCTATAGTGCTTAAGGCATACCCCAAAAATGATTTTGGGAGTTCTGTCTTACTCATCATGGACCTAACCGTATCCAATAAGGTTCGGTTCCTCCTTTCGGATACACCATTTTGTGTGGCGTGTAAGGCGCAGTAAGCTATGAGAGAATCCCATTCTCCTTTAGATAATCTTGAAACTCGTTGCTCAGATATTCGCCACCACGATCTGATCGTAATGTCTTAATCATCTTGCATCGTTGTTTCTCTACTTCACTCCTATACTCCTTGAACTTTTCAAAGGCCTCAGATTTATGTCTCATCAGGTATACATACCCAAATCTTGACCTATCATCAGTAAAGGTAATAAAGTAGGAATATCCAACTCTAGCCTCGACAGACATTGGACTACATACATCAGAGTGAATGAGTCCTAATAACTCACTAGCCCTATGACTTTCAAGCCTTTTGGGCTTGGTCTGAGTCATTTTCCCAGCTAGACAAGACTCACAAGGTCTATAGGATTCTAAATCCATGGAATCTAGGTATCCATTTGCATATAGCCTAGACAGTCTTGTTTCATTTATGTGTCTTAGTCTACAATGCCAAAGATAAGATTGATTATCTATCCTGGGTCATTTCACATTCACATTGAGGACTTTATTTTCCATTTTTAGAACATATAAGCCATTTACCAAAGAAGTAGTAATAAAAATAATATCATTCAAAATGATAGAAAATTCACCACTCTTAATAGTAAATATAAAACCATCCCGTTCTAAACAAGAAATAGAAATAATGTTTCCAGAAATTTTAGGAACATAAAGACAATTCTTCTAATGCAACATAGGGCCCGTACAAAACAAGGTCAACATCTTCAATAACCAATGCAGCAACTTTTGCTCCATTCCCAACTCGAAGATCCACCTCGTTCTAGTCAAGCTTCCTCGGATTCCTTAGCACCTGCAACATATTATAGATGTTAGAACCACAACCGATATCCAATACCAATGAAGCCGGGTTAGCACAAGAAAAATTAACCTCAATCATATAAATATCTGAGGTAGAAGCATCACCGTGCTTCTTTTCCATCACACCCATGATGTAGTCAGGACAGTTCCTCTTCCAATGGCCTTTCTTGCCACATTGGAAGCATTCAACGTCATTTTTGTCCTTGCCCTTACCCTTGGCCTTTCCCTTCTTCTTATTGGACTTTCCTTTGGGCTTAAGAGGATTGGGCTTCACAAGCTTTTTCCTTTTACCCTTATCCTTGGTCTTGGAAAACCCACCAATAAGAAGAACTTGTGTTTTATCCTTTTTTATAGTCACCTCAGTAGTAGTTAACATGCTTAACAACTTAGGCAGTGTAGCATTCATCGAATGCATGTTATAGTTCATAATGAACCCACTGAAAGAAGGAGGAAGAGATGATAGAACCAAGACATTAATTAATTCTGCATCCATTATGAAGCCTAGACCCTCTAGCTTCTCAATGAGCGTTATCATCTTTAGGACAGTCCCTCTTCCATAGGCGCAACAGGTAAAGCAGCAACGTTATGGCCCGCAGAACAATTCTGATGTTCCGATACTAGTCCATGAAATTAGAACCGGTCAATTTGTTCGTTTTGAGAATAGTACGCAGAGACAAATGATCCGACATATTAAGCTAAAAAGGATGTAAAGTTTAATATTATTATAAATTATACCATATTATTAAAAACTTCAAATAAATGGCCCTCCCACTGTTTTATCTAAGTCAATGACCCTTATCCTTATTGACGTAGGGCTATTCTTCTTAAGAATTTCCGTAGTGGGTTAAGAGAACGACTGTTTCCTTTAATCCCCGTTTGAGACCGCAAGATCAAATTAAGCGATCGGTTGATCATTATCAACAGTATCTCATACCTTCTCTTAACATCAGGTTGACAACTCCTTGTCACTTAGTGGTGCATCTCATGCAATCAACCTGGCACTATTGCCCCAAGTACATAAGCTCGGCTGAGCCTGCAACTTACGCACCCGATCAAGCACAAACCACCATCCTAAGTGTCTCTACACTTCAAGCACTCATCTTACCCAACGAAACAGTGGGTCCCAACTGAGTTGTAGAGCACCACCACGTCGAAGGGATTCAATTTGTATCGACAGTGGGAGCCAATCATGCACTTAATAATTGTTTCTTTTAAGGGTTCTTTTATTTTTACAAGGGATTTATGAAGTCTCATCAAACACGCATATTATACTATCATGCTAGTCGTTGCCCTATGTCATATATCTACAATATACTATACTAGTCGCTTTAGGACATGCACAATAGAAACATACATACGCGATTTTATGACATGCATACTAGTCGCTTTGACATAAACACATATATTCATAGGCATAATAAATCATATTTATTTTGGGATAGTCATGGTACTCATGCCATCTTCTCCCATCATGCTCCTTAAGCCGTGGCTCCTCCATGGACTCCTCCATGCCTAAAACGCCACTAGCCTAATTTCTAATTACATATTAATTCAAGAAACATCAAGTTACATTTGGGGGGAGTAAGGTGAGAAAAGAATTTACACAAGAGTAAAAGAAAGACAAGGCATACAAGCCTTTTTTACCAAAATTAAATTACAACGATTAAAATTTAATTTTGGGCACCATGACCATCCCCTTCCTTTATTTGCACCTAAAAAGTTAGTAACCAAACAAGCGCAAAAATATACAAAATATGTTCTATGCTTTTACATGGACATATTAACTTTTAACATATCAAAAATTCAAAATTTTATGCAAAGATCATATTTTTACAGAATAAAAAATTAAAGATTCAATCTTTATTCGATCAAAATATCAAAGATCATATCTTTAACCAACAAAATGCAAAGTTCACATTTTTAACCGATTAAAACGTCAAAGATCAAATCTTTAACCAACCAAAACATAAAGCTCACATTTTTAACTGATTAAAATATCAAAGATCAAATATTTAATGAACCAAAATGTAAAAATCGCATTTTAACCGAACAAAAGTACCCTAACTTGTCGATAGTAAAGCAACAAGGATCTAATACCACTTAAAAGTAGCCTTTTGTAGGCCATGAATATAAAAGAAGGAAAACTTAAATTTTTGTGCGGAATAAGCAACCTTTGCCCACCCTCAATCATGTTCAACCCATGAATCATGCAATAGATGTAATGTCCCACATCGGTTGGAGAGGGGAACGAAGCATGCCTTATAAGGGTGTGGATACATCTTCTAGTGTGAGGCCTTTTGTGGGGTGTCCCAAGAAACAAAACCGTGAGCCCGAGGGAAAAGCGGACAATATCATGCTACAGGGTTTGGGGCTGTTACATTTGGTATCAGAGTCTGGCCCTGATTTGTGTGTTGGCTAAGGTTTCAGTGGAGAAAATTAGAGAAGAAGAAGAGATACGAAACTAAGGAAGACTAGGGGCTATATATAGATGTGGCGACTCATTAACCTAAGACTAGATCAAATCAATGCCCTCATCAAATCTTAATCTTATTGGGTAATATCCTTAATTTTATTCAATCAATCCAATTGATTGGTTTACCCAATTTCAGCCAATTAATTTAATTAATTGGTTTTTCAAATTTCAGCCAATTAATTTAATTAATTGGTTTCCTTAATTTTGGTCAATAAATCCAATTGATTTGTTTCCCTAATTTCAGCCAATTAATTTAATTAATTGTTTTCTGTAACGGCCCGTTACGTACCGGTAATGTTATCATTGCATATGGTATTAAGCGCAGTTACAATCACAGTGATTGGGTTAATTAAATTACGGGTAAACTTTTTTCCTTTATTACATCATTAACTTTAAACAATAACCATTTCCGTAACTAATTAAAACAATGCCATAATTGTCTACAAAAAAAAAAAACAATGCCCTAATTGTAAATGCAAAACTCGCGGAAGCATAAAACATACTAATTATGATCTCTAAGCAATACCATTTATTTTAGATTTCAGAAAACATATTTTCAAAACTTTACACAGTGGTAATTGATAACCATTTTTGGGTAATCGATTACCAAAGGCTCCAGAATGAGACACTAGCCAATTTTGGGCTCCCCTGTTTTGGTAATCGATTACCAATCTTTTGGTAATCGATTACTGATGAAAAGTAATCGATTACTTATAAAATAGTGGCTCAATTTTGCGTCCCCTGTTTCAGGTAATCGATTACCAAAGAAAAGTAACCGATTACCTTTCTGTAAAAATGACAGATGACAGCTTAAAAATCACAAAAAGGGTGATGTAATCCACTCCTAACACTTCACTACCCAAGATACAACTTACACAAGATCTAATGTAGGCTCTAGGCCCTTCCATCATGCATATTTATTAATCAACGCATCATGTACAATATTTCACAATTCCATTGCCATTTAAACCTTAAATGGCCTATTTTACATCATAAGTCTTCCAATTCCTCAAAATACAACATATATGGTCATGGACAAGTCCCATGCTCACCAAAATACCAATATAATCAAAAGGCATAAATGTACATCAACTACATAGACTTAGAGTCTAGTCATGAACACCACAAAAGCATGGAAATCTCAACATGCAATATGTTCATGATCTAAGTCCAATATGCTAAATGTCATATTATGTGCATCAAATAAACTCCTCCAAAATGCCATTCTATCCATATGCACATCATGATCTAACTCATCCACTTAGCGGACCTCTTGCCCGAAGCTCCTCCATGCTCGCTATAGCCTGAAATGACGTCCCCAAACGTGGGGTGAGATATACAAATATATCTCAGCAAACTAAGGATACTAGATGATCACTCCATCCCATGTGGCTCACTCAATGTGCAACAATAACATCAAGTAAAATGCATAACATACAAAATCACCAAACAACTGGGCACAAATCCAAGAACATCCACATAATGATTCCGTTCAAGGACCCCATCATATAACTCTCGGGAAGCTTCCTGGTGCCTCTCCCATGGATGAGACGACCCTATGGCAAAACCCAACTGGAACTCCTCATGAGCCCTATCCAGCGGAAGTCCCACGTTTGGATCATCCTGGTACCTCTCCCAGAGTCGGCCCCACGGCAAAACTCGACCGGAATCTCCAAAGGATATCTCCAGCGGAAGTCCAAACCACACACATCTACTGGCCAGAGATCACAGATTATCACACACAACATGCTCCAAGCATGTCACACAATGAAGCAATATTGCATGAACATACATATTCACACAATGTCAAAAGCACAAAATCCAACCACAACCTTCCACTTGGTGTGGTGGAGCACACAAGGGATTAAATCCTAGTTCCAAAGGTTTACCTCAACTCCGAAGCCAATGCTCCTCACGTAAGCTTCAAGCTTAGTCCACTTCTATTGCTTCCGTGAGTGACAACCTATATTGATCAAATAATCGTGATCATCAGACTTGCATAAAATCAATCAATTTCATAATAATTATGACCAACAGAATCACTTAGGTCCAAAGACCATCTCACAATTAATCAACTACTTCCATCACTTTACTCATCAAACTTACTCACCAACCCACTAATCATGCACTAAAACCTCAACCATGGATTAAACCATAATTTCACATCAATTTTTCCTTAAATTCCCTCTATGGTCCGAATTCTTCAAGGATCATACACCTTGCTTTCAATTCAATTTAACACTCATACAGATCTTTAATCATACAATTAACTCATACCAATGATCCACAACTCAACTTACACACTCCTACAACATGGAAATTTCATGAATTCTTGCATCACACTCAAAAATTTTCTAAGTTATAAATTTACAAATCACCATAAGTTTTATTGCATAAATCATCATCATTTATCATTCTAAGCCTTTAATTCCAAAGGAGACATACCATTTAATGCTCCTAACTACCATAACTCAACTTACAACTTCAAAACCCTCACCCAATTTGTGATCTCATTGAAAACAAAATGAGAATGTTAAATCTTACCACCAATAGTCTCCAACGATCCAAGGGAGTGATCTCCAACCAATGGTTCAACACAAAAATCATCCATTTGTCTATTTGTCACTTAAGTCACTTAAAGTGGTTCCACATGTCTTTTAACATTCTTAAGTCATCCATTTTAACCCACAAATTCATATCCTACGTATTTTCCTCATTCACGTCATATTTTTACTTCCTAAAAATACTGATAATATTTTCACGTTTATCGGTACAATTATACCGCAGTATTTTACACCGAAAAAATCACTATTCATCAAATTTTCCGAAACTTGCCTAGCCACTCGATTTTTCATTCTAAATCTATTTTCGACATTATTTTTATCGTTTAAGACCTTCTACTCAATTTTTCATGCCTAGGGTTACGTGTTTGGTAAATTAGCATTTTGCCATTTTTTCATATTTTGACTCTAATTTTTGGATTTTCACTAATCCTACCCCTTTAACCAACATTATCACATATAATCATGCATTCAGAAATATGAGGTGTTATATTCACCCCTCCTTTTAGAAATTTTGTTCGCAAAATTAAATCATACCTGTCCGCTAACTCAGGATTCAGCCGAAGAATCTCATCCTCCCGTTCCCAAGTAGCCTCCTCAAGTGTGTGTCCTTCCCACTGCGGTCCAGTATTTTAATGGGACCAATGGGAGTTTTCAAGTTTTCCCGGATTTCAATATCATCTGGTGTCACCACATGTGATTCATCCAGAATATAACGTCTCAACTGCGACACATGAAAGACATCGTGTAGATTGGACAACTGTGGGGGCAAGACAAACTGATAGACAACCAATCCTACTCTTTTCATAATTTGATATGGCCCAATGAACCGAGGACTTAGCTTCCTCACACCCAAAGCACGGCCAAAACCCATGACCGGAGATAACCGCACAAATACATGGTCACCTTCTTCGAATTCAAGCGGTCTATGCTTATTATCATAAAAGCTTTTCTGCCGATTCTGTGTCTGTTTAAGTTTTTCTCTTATCATTTCAATTTGCAACGTGGTCTCCTGCACAAAATCCGGACCAAACCTTTCTTTATCACCTACCTCAGTCCAACAAGTAGGAGTACGACATCTCCGCCCATACAAAGCCTTATACGGTGCAATGCCCATACAGGAGTGGAAACTGTTATTATATAAAAATTCCACCAATGGAAAATACCGATCCCAAACAGTACCCTGCTCCAATGTGCAGGCTCTCAGCATATCCTCAAGTGTATGTATGGTCCTCTCAGTCTGACCATCAGTCTGCGGGTGGTACGCAGTGCTCAGCCTGAGCTGAGTGCCAAAAGCCTGTTGTAAAGCTCCCCAAAAACGTGAAGTAAACTTCGGATCCCGATCGCTTACAATACTAACCGGAATCCCATGGAGCCTTACAATCTCATTAACATATAGCTTTCCTAATATCTCCGTAGTGAAATCCACTCGCACTGGCAGAAAATGTGCAGACTTCGTAAGTTTATCCACAATAACCCAAATTGAATCGTAACCAGCTAGAGTCCGAGGTAACCCCACAACAAAATCTATGGAGATGCTCTCCCATTTTCATTCTGGTATATCTAGTGGCTGAAGTAAACCAGCAGGTTTCTGATGTTCTATCTTCACTTTCTGACAAACCAAGCACCTCAATACATACTCAGCAACATCCTTTTTCATCCCAGGCCACCAGAACTTCTCTTTCAAATCTTGATACATTTTAGTGGCACTTGGGTGGATAGCATACTGACCCTTGTGGGCCTCAACCATAACCTCATCTGCTAACTCCTTGGGCATGACAATCCTGCACTGATACAACAGTAACCCTTGTTCATTAAAAGACATGCCACTCTGACCTTTCAAATATTTAGCACTATCATTCTTTATCTGAGTTTCTTTAAATTTCGTATGCAACTCATTTTCAATCCATAACAACTCAATATCACACGTCCTACCTTCAAAGAAATTCGTTATTTTCAAATCCTGGATTTGCTCAATCACTTCATTATCCCACATCATCAGCTTGGACACACTGACAGACTTCGTACTCAAGGCATCTGCTACCACATTAGCTTTACCCGGATGGTATTTCAGCTCAAAATCATAATCCTTTAAGAATTCCACCCATCTCCACTGTCTCATGTTCAGTTATTTCTGATCAAACAAATATTTCAAGCTTTTGTGATCACTGAACACAACAAATTGAATCCCATACAGAAAATGCCTCCAGATTTTCAAGGCAAATACAATTGCAGCTAGCTCCAAATCGTGTGTCGGATAATTTTCCTCATGGGGCTTTAACTGCCTAGCCGCATAGGCAACCACCTTCCGTTCTTGCATCAAAACACTCCCCAACCCTTTC
Source organism: Gastrolobium bilobum (assembly GCF_033153095.1). Taxonomy (NCBI): domain Eukaryota; kingdom Viridiplantae; phylum Streptophyta; class Magnoliopsida; order Fabales; family Fabaceae; genus Gastrolobium; species Gastrolobium bilobum. Next base: position 33,242 of record NW_026899670.1, on the reverse strand, counting down.
TTGGAAGCATAACAATACATTTCGAACTTATCTTTCGGATCGGAAAGAGTCAACACAGGAGCAGTAATCAATTTCTCCTTTAGAGTCAGAAAGCACTCCTCACATTCCTCGGTCCATACAAAAGGAGTATCCTTTATTTAGAGTGGATTTAACTAAGCTATGAAAATTATGTTAATTATAAATTATGGGTGAATAGGTGATTTAGTAATGGAAGCTCTAAGTTAAGAAGATATGATTAATCTAATTATAATGTATAGTTTTAATTAGTTATTAGAAGATTGATTACATGAAAATACCAATTATTAGAAGATGGAATATTGGACCCAATCCTTGGGTTGGCCGACGGCCCAAAGGCTTTAAAGGGGGCATGGAGTCAGCCTAATTTCTTATATCATCTTCACATTATCCTTAGAATCCCACTAGACAGCTCATGATTGGCCAAGCCCTTCCTTGCTACCTATGTGCGCTAGGATAGGACAAAAGCATCAGAAAAATTATGATCAAGTTCTCTTGTAAAAGTTTTAAGTCTATCACACTCATTTTTCTCTCTCACATGCGCTTAGAAGAAATGAAAAAGGGGCTGACATTGCTTGCTGTACTTTACATCCCTTTTCAGCTTTATTTCACCAAAATGTTCAGCCCTAGACATGCAACCAATGAAGGAACTAGAGGTCAGGTTGCATGAAATTTTATTGGAAAATAAATCACCATCTCTTCTCTCATTTCCTTATGCGCATAAGGGAGAAAGAGCTGGTCATTTTCTGGTCTTAGTGCACTTTAAATCAGCATCTCAAACCCCTACTCTTTCCACCTAAGCACTGAAGTGGTAGAGGAAACCTCACCTTTCGAACTTCACTTTCTCTTTGGCACAAACCTCAACCGTAGAAACTTGAGACTCAAAAAGGAAAACACAAACACCTCCTTTTCCCTCACTCCCTTTGACCGTATGTACTCTTAAAGACATACCAAAGGATCTCTAAAACTTTACTCTACTCTCATCTTTCCCTCTTAGAAACCGTAGACCTTAGGAGATTAATATCATTGAGTAAACCATTCTATTCCTCCTCTGTCCAGCCAAGGTTCTTCACGCTAGAAGGACTGTTTTCAAGATATTTCTTCATTGCTGGTGTGCACAACCATCATTTGAGGAGCTGAGTTTACTGCTCTTGTGTTCTATTTGATTTTCATTTGTATTCCGGCAAGAGGTAGGCTCAAAATCTTTACTCTTTTCCTCTGCTCCAAACCGTGATGCATGTCTAGGAGATTAGTTCTTTTATCTATTTTTAGCTCCTTTAAAACCCTGCCATGTTCCACTCTTGGGTATTAACTTGAAAGCTTAAGAAATAAATGTTGAAAGGATATCCTTATAATATGTGAAAACTGAGTGAGTGTGTCTAAGAAATTTGTCATAAAATAATTAAGAGGAATGCATGTTAGGCTTAGTAGCGCCCTTTTATAGAGTAGATGTGTTGGAATAATTTATTCTAGATGCCTTTTTGGAACATTTTACTATGAACTATGTGATAGTTAAGTTAAAAAAAAAAACTTCAGCGTTCTGTCTATGAAGTTATGATGAAGAAACGTTGTTGTTTGATGATCCACTGCCTATTGTTTCGCTGTAAAAATTTACTAGACAACATGTTATATTCAGTTTTTTTTTTTTTAAACGTTGTTGTATATTGCGTTTTATGTTCACTGTTTGCGTTGGAAAATTATCAAGACAGCATGTGGGACTTTATATTTTAGCGCACCATTATGAGGAGGAGAAGAAAGTTGAATAAAAATCTTTAAGGTCTTTTAATGATGAAACCGAAACCATGTAGGATGGAAGTGATAGGATTTTTCCTCTGTTTATTTAAGTATGGGGCTGCTGTATTTAAATGAATTGAAGTTAGAAAAAAATTAAGAATTTTGGGACTCTAGAAACCGAGAATAAAATAAGGGTTGAAGGCATGATTTGAGCTTGTTACGTGTATGAGCCAATGTTGAAAAAATTGTGTTCTGTTTTCTTTTAATATAGGTGCGCAATTTCATTGAATGTGGACTGAATTGGTGGCTGTTTGGATAATCGTGGAATGCTTGATTTAAATAGCTAAAGTGCTAAGGTATGTGTTAGGCGGTATTACCTAATGTGACTATTAGCTAGTGTATGAAATTGTGATGTGTTGCTCACATATGTTCAATGTTATTTTGTGATGATGATATGGCAATGGTAAGAATATGAAAGGATGATAATGATATGTGCATGCATTTTTACATCATGATGCATTTTTCTGTTTGGTGTGTGACCGCATTTCATGGCATTTATACACCTAAGTCATGTAAGCTTTGAAGTCTAGAATAGTTATCTACAGGATCATGTGATTGAGCACGCATCATATAGGCATCCCTCGGCACCAGGGTATGGGACACTTGGCATCCGTCCGCATAGGTCACAGTGGGATTCAATAAATAAGGGTGTCGTTGCATTGAATTCCCACTGTGTATGCATGTAACAGCCCGTTACGTACCGATATTATTAACATTAATTATGATATTAAGCGCAGTTACAATCACATCAATTCATTTATAAAAATACGAATAAACTTTTTCCGATTATTACGCGAGCATTTAAAACAATAAAACGCGTAACAATTAAAGTTGTGACCATAACCGTAAACTCTTGCGGAAGACTTATTTAAACTATTTTTATAACTTACTTTGCTTATTACAAGTTACTAAGGGATTCCCATAAACACACTTAGCCAATTACCAAACTTTACGTTTTTACCTTTTCGAACATAGTTCACTCATCAATTTTCTGCGAACACACCGCTCACAAACATACTTTCTTTTCAGATTATATCTTTGTCTTACTTAATTTCCTTTTCAACAAGCTATCACACGCTCAATTCGGAGCTCATTAGCTCGGGTTATCGCCGTTTGAAGTTGGATAAGCAAAACAGCCAACCAACCCCAAAACAGCACCAAAACCACATACACTTCTCGAATTACTGCGCACAATCCACTCATCCAATTGCTCTCAAATTTTTATCCTACAAACTAGACATCTCAAACTTCATTTTGGTGTATCACACACTCAATTTGACTGAGAGACGAAGTAGGAATCAATTTCCCAAAACCTGGCCAGAACAGCCCCTGCATCAGAGGTCCCTGTACAGTCCGAACTCAATAAATTCCACAGGGCTGCGTACAACCCAGAACTGGCTCATATTTTAACACCATATAGGGGACATCTCAAGCTTCGAAATGGCGTATGGCACGTGTAACACCCCGTGTATACCCGGAATATTAACACATTACATCGTATTAAGCGGTGCTTAATTAAAAATGCGGAATATTCTTTTTCTTTTCAATTATGACGTCATTATCAATTACCAACTTGATTACTTAATCAATTTCATAAAATATCGCCTGTATGTAAATTGCAATAAGACATCTACTGAAATACCTCAATATATAGATAAAGTGTGTATCTAAATCACGGTATTACATCAAGTAATCCGGACAATATCCTGATACATCATTACAACTCCAAAAGACTCAAGACATAACCAAGACATAATAATACTATGTGTCATGGACAATTTCCATGCTCACCAAATAAACATAGTAACAACAAGTCTCAACATAAAACTCCATAAACATAAACTGAAGCTATAAGCATAAGCAGCATGCAAATCCAGCATCCAAACATGGCAGCATAATATAACAGCAATCTAACTCAGCTCCGGCCTCCTGCTGCCTGAGGTCTCAACATTACCTGACCCTGAAATAAGCATTCCCCAAACGTGGGGTGAGATCTCTAAACTAGAAATCTCAGTAAGACAAGGGGTCCTCAAGGATCTTCCACCCCAAGCTCACTTACATGTGCAATATAAGTTCAAAAAGCATTTATATCATTATCAGTTCCAAAACTATGTAGTGCAACAGATATCTATGGCATGTGTGTAATCACTATCTACTGGCCAGAGAAATGTAGGAATACATACGTCTATTCCCTACATGTAGTACAAGGAACACCGCTTGCACCTCACCCACAGCCTCACCCTCTTGTATGTTCTACATACTCAGGCTTACCGTATAGGTGGAACACCTCCATGCATTATCAACAAGGCACTAACATATAATAGCTCAACAGCATTTCCAAAACATCAAAAGCATGTAACACAGCATGCATATAACCATACCCCCATGGGACATGGTGGAACCACAACATGGCTAAACCGAGGACACGAAAGCTTACCTCTAAGCTAGCTATCCAATGCCACAAGCTCAAAGTCCAATCACAGCAGATCACAATCTGATATGGACCAAATATAAATCAATAAACATGTACCACATGCATACACATTAAAGACAACGCCTTTTCATTACGTTTTCAAGTCTTAAAGCTTCTAACAAAGCCACAAGCCCTTAATCCCATGATTCTGGCTTAGTCCATTAAAAACAGAAGTTCAACTTCAACAATCTGGGGTCTTCAAACCCCCAATCGCCTACTGTACGCACAACACAGCTACTGTTCTGCGAAATCCCAGAATATTCGGATACTCCTCGGGACCATATCCGGATATGCAATATCCGGATATCTCACTGTACATATCCGGATATGCAATATCCGGATATCCAGAATCCCCTATCTGAATATACAATATCCAGATATCCCCAAAACCCCATATCCGAATACACATATCCGGATATCCCATATCCGGATATTCCACGGGCAGATATCCGGATATTTCACGACAGAATGCAGTTTCTGCATTTTCGTGAAGATATCCCTTAAAGGTTCCCTTTTATTGATTTTAAACACCTAATCATGCATTTCTAGGCGTGTTCAACATTACCCAACAACAAGTTATCATCTTTTAACCTTAACATGCATCAAGCTTCCATTTTTAAGCCTTAAAACTCAAGATCAAAGGTTGATATACATACCAAGGCTCAAAACTCAGAATGAAGATGCTCTTGGAGCTCAACACAGCCCCTCAAGTCTGACTCAAGGAAGATGCACGAAAATGGCTTCACAAAGGTTGGTTCTTTAACACAAAGGTCACCACTTGGACCTCCAAAAACCAAAACCAAGCTTCTCTCAACCCAAAACCAGCAAGTCAGCAACCAAACCTCCCTCACACAGACTTCACAACTCAGAAACAACACTACAAACCCCTTCCCAAAGGTGACTCTCCCTCACACAAGTGTTTAAGAAGAAGAAACCACAAAGAACAAGGAAGAAATGGCTCCAAGACTCTCAAGGAAGAAGAACTCAGCAATGGAACAGTACCAAGGTGCACTCAGCCACCAAGTCACGTATAAAAATCTGATCCTAGGGTTTTGTGCCCATAATGGGAGTATTTATAGCCAAAACTCACTCAAGCACGCAGTATTAACTTTAATTGCTACGTTTAGCATTTTAATCCCAAACTTTGGATTATGAAACTACATAATTTTCTAAGATTTATCATATTTTTCTTATATTTTTCTGAGCAACTTTCCGGTACGCGCTTTTCCAAGGCCAGTACCGGTTTCTAGCACCAGTTCTCATTATTTGGACTTGAAACTCGTTTCACAAGTCCTACACATTATTCTAGTAATTATCATGCTCTTACATTAATTTTCCGGGATACTTCTTCGGCACGCATTTATACCGACTAGCAGATCCGGTATCTGCACTTTTCTTCCGAAAAACGACTTTCAGCATTCTTAATCACTAAATATGATTATTAAGCCTCATAAATAATTATTAGGTTCAATTATGGAATCATTTCCTATTTTGCATAATTAATTAATTAATTACCTTAATTAACGGTGCGGGTTCTTACAGCACGTCCCTATTGGACCTCTATAGAGGGAGATATGCTCTCCCGAAATTCGCCTAAAATCTGCCAATTCTACAGAAAATTCGCAGAGTTTCCTTTGTTTTTCCAATAATCCCCAAATTTGTACAAGTTCACTAATGCCTCAAAGTACCTAATAATCCAACAATAATACAGTAATAATCCAATGGGTGGCACACACAAGGACCAACAACGCCTTGGGGCACTTACAACCCAATCCAGTTTATATTTATTACACAGTTTATACTATATAACTCACATTATAATCCTTGCTTGTTTCAATCACAAAGGTCCCCTTTACATGTAATTTCACAATATAAGCATATAATCATAACTCTAACATAGGCCTAAAGTCCTTCCATCCTGGTACATCATGCATCTCTTTTACATTTACAACATATACTTAAATATTACAACTTACAACTTCAACTTCAAATTACCCTTTACAATATTACAACTTCAATTACAAATTCAAACATAAGTTCAAATGATACAAACTACTAGACTTAGGCATGCCAACATGAACAATATGTCAAATACTGAAAATGCTCCTCTATCACACTGCGGGCCTCTTGCCCGCTGCTCCAACGCCATAGGTACATCCTGAAATAAATGCCCCGAGACGGGGTGAGATATACGAATATATCTCAGTAACCCAGAGGTTCTGGAGAATACTCCGCCCAATGGTTCACTTCGATGCATATGAATAGAATACAACAACCACTTTTTAAAACGGGATATAGCAAGGGTTTTAGAGAAATGGGGAATATAGAGATACAAACTACGACGATACGGGATGGTAGCTACCAATACCACGTACGCCCTGGGCATATATAAGCCTATGGGTATCATCCAAGGTGCGTTCCAAAAACCACAACCATGATGCCCCAACCATCCAAAACGCCAGAGACATTCCTAGTGTGCTCCTACCCGGATCACACACCATGACCCACGGTCAACTGGAACTCCCTCTCGGAGACCTATCCAGTGGAAGTCCGAAACTGCCCGAAGGCTAAGAAAAACTGTCTACTGGTCAGAGACTCGGTACATAAGTACCCATTGTAATAATGCATGCATGCTCATGTGTTCTACACTACTCATATACACTTCCTACTGTTGCCATCAACTGGCAAGGTGGAACAGAAAAGGGGAACAAGCCCCAGTACCAAGAGGTTACCTTCAATATTTTTCTCACAAGCTCCGCAGCAGCTTATCCCTCAACTTAGTACACAGCAGAATGCCTACACAGAGGATATTCTCAATCACTCATAGTTCAAACAATACATACTAATTTACAATTATATATGCATTGAACCAATTACTTACCTCAATCCACTTGGTCCAGGACCAAGGGCAACTCCCAGATTCAAAGTTCGGGATTCAAGTCGACGTACGGCAACCTATACAATCACGTACAGCCATCAGTACGCGTCAAATAGCATCAAAACGAAAAATCACGAAATCACCTCACCCACACTTGGTAGGTTCGGCCATCCTAGGCTTATTTCCAATTTTATTTTTCTAAATTTTCTTTCTCATTTTATTACGCCTCAATAGGTTGCCCAGAAGCCAGTTCAAGTGCCGTTTCGCCATTTTCGCGTCGAATTACATCAGAACGCGAAAACCGCAAAATTCCTCCCCACCCCCTTGGTGGTTCGGCCAAACATGTGTTAATTGGAGATTTGTTTTTCTAAATTTTCTTTCTCATTTTAGTACCCATCCTTGGGTTTCCATAAGGCCATTTCAAGTGTCGTTTCGCCGTTTTACGTCTTTTAAGCATCCTTTCGCTAAATAATTCCTCTAGGTTCATTTATGTCCCTAAACACAAGTTATTATTTTCCATTGATTCTAACACTTTCTAACCACCACATAACCCATCTAAGTACCATATAACTACACAATTCATCATTCAAATCAGTTTTCAAAATCAATTCACTCATTTTTCCTCAAAGGGTCGAATTGCGCCCTATGACACTCCAAGGAGTTTCCAATCAATTTCAACCATTCCACTCCTTCTATCATCTTATTTTATCATCATACGATCATACAACAACTCATTAATCAATCCTAACACATTTCTAAAAATCCAAGTCATGACAATCCTCAAAATTTCTAAGTTATAAATTCATATTTTTCACCAATAAATTTCATCGCATTTCTAGCTCTAACACATCATTCTAACACATTATCATCTAATACACATTTTCCAATTGAGCTCCCTAACACAACACATCATCAAATCAAGCTTTAGGTTTCAAAAAATTCAATCACAATTAAACCATGTAAATAAGATGGAAACATACTCACAACAAAGGCTAGAAGCTACCCCAAGACTCCTCCAAGCAATGGAAGCTCAAAAAGCTCCATGAACATCCATTTTTCTCCAAAATTTCGTGGCTGTAAATGGAAAATATCTCACAAATAGAGGGTTTCAAGGTGAATGGATACTACCAATGTGTTTGGAAGGTTGTTTCCAACAAATTTCAACATAAAAATCACTCGATTCGGTTAAGAAATGAAGGATTTATCAAGGAATGAAGATTTGAACCTAAAATGTCTAAAAAGGGAGGGGGGTCACGCATTTGGCATGAAAAAGGGAAGGGAAAGTGATGGTGAATAGTGGTAGGGTGATGTGGCTTAAGTGGTTTAAGTGGGGTGGGTCCCACTGCCACCTCACGCAATTTCAAACTCATTTGAATTCCCTTCCGATTCCACTAAACGCACATAAATTCAAAAACTATTTAGAAACTCTAATTTTAACATTAACCATTCTCCCTTAATTATACTTGATCAGATGAATCCGGAGTTTTCCGGTCATTCGGAGAAAACACTGTTTTAAGCTATTGTGCGCGTCGTTGGCACGCTTCCCCAAAATGACTTAATTCCATCAAATTTTATCAAAAATCATATTTCCTAACTCAATAAACCATTTATAATTCATATTTGAAACCTAGATCTCAAAACTCAATCGGCACGTTTTACGGTGCAATCGTACCGCAATATTTTTACCCGCAAAAAACACTATTCACTTATTTTTCTGAAACTTGCCTGTCCACTCAATTTTTCGTTCTGAATCCATTTCCAGGGTTATTTTTACCATCTGAGACCTTCTACTCAATTTTTTATTTTCCTAGGGTTGCGTGTTGGCTAATTACCGTTTTGCCCTTTCTTTGTATTTTAGCCTAATCTTCAGGATTTTTCACTAACCCTTCACTTAATTACTCACTTAATATTTTAATATTTGATTTAGAAATGTGAGGTGTTATAATGCACGCGCACGACGGTGCTATGAGCGTGAAGAAGACGTTATATACGCAATATGAGATATGATGAAAAGGATATATGATGAAAAGGTTATATGATGAAAAGGATTTAATGTTTGAAGTGACTGTTTATAATTTTGTGTCTAGTTTAATGCTGTTGCATTATTGGTTTTGTTGCCACACTACTGGGATTTTTCTCACCCCTTTGGGGCTGCTATTTTTACAAAATGGCAAGAGGATGGAAGAGCATTTGAAGACATATTTGATTGGATATTTGCTGTTATGTGCTGCTGTATAGACTATTGTTGTTGCTGTTGTCTGATGGATGATTGTATTCAATTGAGTAGCTTGGATTACAGATGAATTATGATTTTGTTTCTGTTTTTAAGACTCTTATGATCAGTAAATATTTTGGGAACAGATGTTAGAAATGTTTTGTGAAAATAATTTCGGACGTTTTACTTAAATGTTGAATTGTAAACAGTTTTTGCGAGCACTTTGTAAGTTGTCGTTCTGGGGCTACAGACCTCCGTTTTTCTTATAATTTATATGCACACGTAGCCCCGGTGTCTAGTTTCATGTTATATAAATTTTACAATGAAATTTTGAAAGCTTGATTTATTATGATTTTTGCAAGTCAGGTCATTTTGGAATATTTATACTGATTTACCATGTACTTTGCGAGTCCTGTTTCGGGGGTTAGACATCTCCGAACAAAAAGATTTTTATATGTACGTAAAGTCCCGAATGTCTAGTTTCTCCATAGCAAAGAAGATTTCTGTAAATTTTTGGTATTCGAATTTTTAATAATGTTTTCAAGACAGGTAGTTTCGGGAAAAATCAGAGATGCGCTGCGGAAGCTGTTTGTTTTATTTGCTTAAGGTCTTTATGTTTCGAAGTCAGTGTTAAAGAAAAGATTTTCAATGTTAACGTCAATGAGTTTTTTTTCAGAAAAAGAACTTTTAAATGATAACATTTTTATTTCATGACTCAAGAACATAGTTCAGTCTTTAATTTAATTCCGCTACGACTCTAATCCGCTTAGCAGACAACTCCTTTGGACGCGTACAAGGGAGTGTCACATTAGATGCTCCGTATGCTCCTCTTTACTTTTGGAATAAATCAATATGTCATCAATAAACGCTATAACAAACTGGTCCAAATATGGTTTAAAAATGTGATTCATATAATCCAGGAACACCGCAGGGGCATTAGTAAGCCCAAAAGGAATCACCTGATACTCAAAGTGTCCATACCTAGACCGGAATGACGTTTTAGGCACATCCTCCGGCTTAATCCAGATTTGATGGTATCCGGACCGGAGATCAATCTTAGAAAATACACAAGCACCCCTCAACTGACCAGCAAATCATCAATACAAGGCAACGGATACCTGTTCTTAATCGTAACTTTATTCAACTACTGGTAGTCAATACACAATCTCATGCTGCCATCCTTCTTTTTCACAAATATTACCGATGCTCCCCATGGGGACACACTCGGCCTAATAAAATTATTTGTAGATAGTCCTCAATATGTTTCTTCAACTCTGCCAACTCCAGTGGCAACATCCGGTATGGAGCCCAAGATATCGGCCCCACACCAGGCAATAAATCAATAGAGAACTCAATCTCTCTCTCAGGTGGAAATTCTGGCATCTCATCAGGAAATCAATCCGCAAATTCATTAACAACCGAAATACTAGAAATTTCTTCTTCCCTATCACCAACCAATCCACCCAAAAGTACATAACCCAGATCACCAGCCTTTAAGGCTTTAACAGTTTGACAGACAGATAGATAAGGAGACGGACAAACATAGGGCTTCTCGTGAGAAAGTATCAACCTTTTTTCGCAGCAATCAATCATTGCGCAATTTTGAGACAACCAGTCCATACCCAATATCAAATTAACAGAGGCCAGGGGCAAGATAATCAAATCAATAGTGTAACCCTTGCCTTCATAAACGAACTCAACCTTCTCACATATAAAGGATGAATCACTAACCTCTCTTGTAGCAGTAGTAATGCGCATAGGGGGAACCATTCGTGTTACCCTTAAGTGCAACGCCTTAGCCACATATTCCGCCATGAACGACTGTGTTGCTCCCGAATAAAACAATATAGACAAATCAATATTAGAAATAAAATTATAACTTTTACCAAATTCGGAGCCCTTTTAGTATGCTGCACATTTGTAGTATAAACTCTTCCAACCGTAAGAATAACAGCAGCAGCAGCAGTAGTCGGTAAGGCCTGCAGATTCGCAGCCTGTCCCGCAGTAGGAGTATAAGATGCCCAGGTGAAAGTAAAATGGCCTTGAAGGCCGTAGCATGTGAGAGGGAAAAATAAAAATTTTCATATGCGGAATTACACATGCAATCAAGAATCATGCTTTATGGCATGTGATGTTACCTTTGTTTGCGAGTTCAAAACTCCAAGACGATCAGTGTTAGGTTTGAAGGGTTCAAACCCTGTAACGTTGATCCACACCACCCACGTCAAGATGCAAGAACGCTTTCTTGAAAGCCACCAATTGACCACCACAGAGAGGCTTGCTATGCGCTCAATAGGTGAAGAATGAGGCTAGGTATATGTGTTTAGAAGAGTGAAGTCTCCAGCATGAAAACTTCACAAGAGTGGGAATGGTATATAGAAGAATTGGCTAGGTTCTTTTGAAAAACCTTAAGGAGGAACTCACCAACTAGGCGCACAAGAGAGGGAGAGAATTAGTATATCAAATCGGAATTTTTACTTTTTTTTTGTAAATAATCGGAATTTTTACTTTACTTATAATGAAAGTGGCGCACAAGTGAGTGAGACAAAGGTGGAGTTGTTGCAATTCAAAAATCCCAACAACCTCCCCTTTGAATCCTCATAAGACTAGGTCTTTATCTAGTCAAAATTCTAAACCAATGGTCATCATATGACCACCAATTCATGCGCCCCTATTCAGCCCAAAAAGGGTCCAGATACATTTGAGCTGTTGCATTCAAGTTTGAACCAACTAGCTCACTGATTCTCTCAACAACCAAATCTGATTGGAGCTTGTTGGTTTGACAAGATGACAATCATCTCCCAAAAAAATGGCGCCCCAAATCAGCCCTTGGAGATCTCCATAGATCTTCTCTTGATACAAGGGATTTGTTCCAACAAGATCTCATCTTATCCTTTTGTTATGAAACAACTTTTCATAGCCAATTCAAATTCGAATTCAAACATTTAAATTCAAACGTTCAAACATTTAAATTCTAAATTCAAATTAAATTTCAAATTCAAATTCAAATTTCAAATTTCAAATTTCAAATTCAAAATTCAAATTCAAATTTCAAAATTCAAAATTCAAATTTCAAATTCAAAATTCAAAATTTAAATATTTGATAATTAATTTAACTAATTAAATTAATTAGTAATGTCTTGGAGCATCCAAGCCCATTAACAATACCATGCGCCCTCTCCCTCTTAGGTGGGCTTCCAAACTTCATCTTGGGCTAACAATCATTATTAGGCCCAATACCTTTAATGCTATATCATCATGACATTAAGGTGTTAGTGTGTGACCCATTAGGTCCAACATAGCCACTGACATAAATGAGCTCGGGCCCAACAAGCCCACAACCCATTTAATGACAACACAGAGCACACTAGCAATGCTTTGTTGCCCTAGAGCTAGTTAGATTAATGACTTGATCATCCTACTACACATATTTGGTTGCTGTATGTATTTCTTTTCGTCTCGGTTACCTTCCTATAAAACCTAGGGTAAGGAAGCGTATCAACCCTTGCGGTTTAGGGTAAGCTTTATTCGAAATAGGGAATCTTCAATTTACTGACTCTAAAGGCAGATCATCTCATGATCTCTTTTACTATGCATAGATTCCCGAGTCCCTATAAATGTCATCCTGATTTCTCCGGTTTACAGATAACCTAATCTCTCACAGAGATTTGACGAATTCCTTCAGCTTATCACCCTAGCCCTGTGCTCTTTCAGGACAAGCCCAACAGTATACCTATGAGTCTCCATGTTTCAGGCAGACGAGGTATACAGTCAAAGCATGGCTTCTAGAACATAGTCTAGGTAATAACTTCTGGTCTAAGGAAAGACATACCCACATATAAAGAGACTACTCTAATGATACTCTCTGTGAGATTTCCTCATAGAGTCTCTTTTGTGGGTCTGATCGGTGCGAGCTATACCCTTATAGATCCACCCACGACTTTAGCTAAGACATCTCCATATTTGTAGCTCATGAGGTCTTTACCTTGCATCCCAATACAAGTAGATAAGTCGTGCTAGTCTTACCCGAGATCACTGATCCCCATTCTCAGTGTCTCTAGACTGGGAACATAAAATTAGGAATAAATATCCAGTATCCTTGAATCCTCATGATCGTGATCTCATCACAGATACTCAAGAGATACCTATTTTATTCCAAGGGGTTTATTCAGTTACTCATATAAAATATTAACAGTAATATTGAGACAAAATATGAAACAGGATAAATAGTGCTTTATTTATTTACGACAATACAAAGGTCCACATATGTCCTAATCTAATTAAAAGATTGTCTCTAGCACATCCATATACTAACACCAGGCCTGCAGATTCACAGCCTGCCCAGCAGCAGATGGACAACTCCTAGCAAAATGGCCAGTCTGACGACACTTGAAACACGCCTCCAGGGCTGCACCACATACACCTTTGTGGTATCTCTTGCACTTCCCACATTGTGGGGTGTAATATCTGTCAACAGCTCCCCCACTCGGGGTTCCACTCCTCTTGAATCGACTAGGAGGCTTCCTTACCTGCATCCCCCTTCCCCTGTTATTATTATGATGGTAACCATCTCTATTATTATTACCAGAAGGACCAGATGTCCTCTTCATTTCTTGCTCTTTTGCCAAATTGGACTTCGGGTATCTCCCATAAACAGTTTCGACCCTCTTACATTGGGTCACAAGATCAGCAAAATTCCTCACTGCCGTATTTGGCATCCTCTTGGCAATATTTTCACTCAGTCCTCTTTGAAACTTAGCAGATAAGAACTCGGTCGTAGGTAGAGTACCTCCATAATTGGCAAACTTGGCCAACTCATTGAATTTAGCCAAGTAAGCATCCACGGTCATCGACCCCTGTACAAGCTTATCAAATTCTCCTTGCTTTGCCTCCCGGATATCTCGGGGAAAGTATTCTTCATGGAATAGACCTTCAAACAAGGCACATGTCAGCTCTTCACCTTGAATAGTAAAAGGGTGAGATGTGTTGCACCACCATTTGTGGGCATCTCCCTCTAACATATACACAGAATACAATAACTTTCTAGGATCCTAGCACCTCATAAACTGGAATATCTTATCCATCCCCCTCAGCTATGTAGTAACCTCATTCGGGTCCTTTGATCCCAGAAATGCGGGTGGTATGTGTTTTCTAAAAGATATGAGCCTTCGCTCATCAGCAACATCATCAACAACTTGCTCAACAGCCCTAGATGTCTGAGCAACAGAAGTCGGGTCAACAGAAGTACGACCTACGTAAGTAGGATTAGTAGTATGGTGGCTAGCCTCACCAGTATGGTGACTAGCCCCACTCTCTCCCTGTTGAGGAGTGACAAACGACGTAGGTGTAGGAGACACCTTAGCCGTATGTGGAGGAGAATCATCCCTCCGATGACGAACTCTATCAGCCCTCATCTTAGTCATGAAGAAATGCAGTCGTCTCCGCCTGCAGAGCATTAAGAACTGCAGTAATCGAATTAGGCGGCTGAGGATCTGCACCTCGTGACACACGTTGACCACGAGCCCTCCTCATGATATCTGTACATGTAACACAAAGCAATGAGCTGATCAGACCCACACTGAGGATTCACATATACATTAATCATAAAGAGTTCACAGATAACTATGAAACACAAAACACAGTCATACATACTCAGAGTTCCCTAAGAAACTGCTCTGATACCATAAAATGTAACAACCCGTTTACGTACCGATAATGTTATCATTGCATATGGTATTAAGCGCAGTTACAATCACATTAATTGAATTAATTAAATTACGGGTAAACTTTTTTCCTTTATTACATCATTAACTTTAAACAATAACCATTTTCGTAACTAATTAAAACAATGTCGTAATTGTGAATGCAAAACTCGCGGAAGCATAAAACATACTAATTATCATCTCTCCAAGCAATACCATTTATTTTAGATTTCAAAACACATTTTCAAAATTTTACACAATGGTAATCGATTACCATTTTTGGGTAATCGATTACCAAAGGCTCCAGAATGAGACAATAGCCAATTTTGGGCTCCCATGTTTTGGTAATCAATTACCAATCTTTTGGTAAATGATTACTGAACTAGGTAATTGATTACTGATGAAAAGTAATCGATTACTTATAACACAGTGGCTCAATTTTGCGCCCCCTGTTTTAGGTAATCGATTACCAAAGAAAAGTAATCGATTACCCTTCTGTAAAAAAGACAGATGACAGCTTTTAAATACCAAAAAGGGTGATGTAATCCACTCCTAACACTTCACTGCCCAAGATACAACTTACACAAGATCTAATGTAGGCTCTAGGCCCTTCCATCATGCATATTCATTAATCAATGCATCATTTACAGTATTTCACAATTCCATTGCCATTTAAACCTCTGTAACATCTCGCAAAATTAGAAATTACATAACTTGCAATTAGGAATGCGAAGCATGCTTGAAATTCGAATTAAATTTGTGAATAGAGTGGAATTGATTTAAGTAGGAAAATTATTTTATGTTGATGATATAAGTGAGTATATGTGTGTACTTTAAAAGATTCAAGATACTAGTTAAGAAAGAATAGTATTAAGTTAATTATAATTTATTTAGAAACCCTAGTCACTAAGTAGTGGGAACATGAAATAATAATTAATATATATATATATATATATATATATATATATATATATATATATTTCAAGTGATAAGTGAACCACGAGTCTATCCCTCACAAAATCTGTATACTTGTCATGGATTGGTCAAAAAGTGGCCACATGGCAATACTATCTATCTTTACTTCACCACCCCTTGCACCCAATAAAATGAGAGAAATCTATTTGCATGTATTCCTATTGGTCCAAGGCAAACTCCATCTATCCTACCCTTTCCTTGTGCGCCTAGGGTAAGGAAACAAATCTGAATTTTTCCAACTCTTTTGATCCAGAATTTTGGTCCAGCATTATCTTCTCTTCATTCCTCCCTATGCGTTGAACTATGGAATCCAAGGCTGAATAATTATCACTTGTATACTTGGACCAGAATTGAAACCAACACCACCTTTTCCCTCACAACCGAACGTCCTCCCAATGGACCACTCAAACCATGTTTGCGTCCTTCCCACATCATCCCTCTCCTCAAACCGTGAATACCATGAGAAAACCATGAAGTACCTTAGCAGCTTTTCCTTCTCTCACTGTTCGGCTGAACTTCCACCGCCAAGGGGGGTAATGTGTCCTCTCCGTCTTAGATTCTCCTACTCTGTTTCGGCTTGGGTGGAGAACTTCTCTTGCATGCAGCTGAAGGCGCGGTTTCTTACCAGGAAAATCATCACCCTAAGTTCTGCACTATCATCTCTTTACATGCAAAAACAAGTAAGCCTTTTCCTACATTCTTTATTCTGGTTTCAGCGCATGAGATGTTTGAGTGAACTGTTCCTTGTCTTATTTCTGTTTTAATTCCTTGGCATGGTGAGAGGCGATGTTGACGCTCATAGGTTTGGGGACTGTTTTCTGCAACTATTTTAAGAGAGCAACCTGGTTGCGAGCGAGAAGGTACCAACGTAAGTAAAGCCCTTATATTTTTCTCCTCTGTTTCGGGTTGCTTGGGTGATATAGGAAGTTAGCTTTCTGGCATTCCTTTACTTGTTATTCAGCCACCGAACCTTGTCTATTAATGCATGCAAACTTAAAGATTGAATTTTGAAGCTTGAAATATGTTCCCCTTAATAGTGTTAGATCTGGTGATATTTGGTGAAACCTTGCTTGTATTAAATTTGTCCTATGAACAGTGCAAGAATTTGATACATTCAAACCAAAACTGAATTTTGTGAGAATTGGAAATAGTTCACTTAATGGTCGAACAGCCTATTGGATTGGAGAATCCTATTAGGCTTTGTATGCGTTTATATGTTTATGGGTAGCTTTGGGTACGGTCTTGTTATCACACTCCTATGACTGCAAGACATGTTATGCTAAAATAAAAATACAAGCCTTGGTAATACTCATAGAACCGAGTGTATTCAAGTAAGAGTAAAGCATATATCAAACCCTTATTGCTCCTTAATTGTTCGGCCACTACAAGTATAATAGGAGGATTATTTTTGTTGACCCTTTTCCTCCCCGAATTCTGTCATTTGGTACAGCCTAAGGATTTGATGCATGTGAACCTAAACCAAAAATTTATGAACTTGGAAATAGCCTCATTGAAATGTTGGACTGTCCTTTTAGTTAGAAAGATAATTATGCAGCCCTGCATGTTTTAATCTTGTATGAACAGCCTTGAGATTGATACTTGTAAGTCGAAATTGATGTTTTGGGAGCTTGAAAATAGCTCCATTAATTTTGTTGGACTGTTTTATGAATTAGAAGAATTAATTGAACCTGGCGTGTGTTATAATTGTGGTAGGCAGCCTGCTTGAAGATATTGGTTCTTGACTAAGAACCGATTTGTGGGGCTGTTGGTTGAAGTAGAATAATGTATCTAGCCTTACCCATGTACTGACTAAGTAGACAGCATACGTTAGTCCTAATTAGCGCACCTTAAACCGTGTAGATGATATTGTGTAAATGATAAATTGTGGCACCCAATTAATGGACCAGAATTCCAACCTACATGCATGGAAGCCCATGGTTATGTCACTGTCATCGATTGGTAAAAGAAGCTCTAAGTCAAAATAATTAAATTAGAACAAGAACCATGAAAACCGATTTGATTCAAGCATTGCATGTGTTGATAACTCATGTAGACAGCGGTAAAAAAATCCTATTAGCTCATGTATAAGTGATGTAGGTGGAGTTTTGTTAAAGAGAAATTATAAGCACCTAGGGTGGATGAAAACCGAGCTTACATGCATTACAAACTTTGGTGATGCCACATGATAACATGTGGTAAGGTAACCTTAAGTCAGAATACGAATTCAGTCACAAACCATGGAACCGATTATAAATCAATGATTTAGGAGAATGGAAAAACTATGTAATGTATAGGAAAATTATGTCATCAATTTTGAATGGAACCTAGTGTTTTGTAAATAAATAAAGTAAAGAAATTATGTTTGGTACTTTTGATTAGGTTCATAAACCTCAAGGATGTTGGACGGACTTGGGGCTGTTTTGATTAGAAAGCTAAAGTATCAGGCAAGTGTTTGGTGGTGAGACCTATTGTGACTATTAGCTAGTGTATGTAATTGTGAATTGTTGCTCGCATATGCCTTGGATGCGTACTCTGTTAAATGTTATATGTATTATGCCTATGGACTTGATATGATGGAACTTCTGTTATGAGAAGTACTTGTTTTGCGGCAGTTTGGTATTAAAAGTACATGAAGTATATGCTATTATGATGATGATCTAGTCATGCATAAATACATCATAATTCATCCGTTTCTTTTTGTGTGTGCGAAGCATATCATGGCATACAACGTGTGCATCCAGTTTGGAAACCGAATTATAATATAAGTAAGCATATGAATGAGCACGTATCATATAGGCATCTCTCCGGTACCAGGGTATGGGACACTTGGCTTCCGTCCGCATAGGACACAGTTGGAATTCACCACTGAGGGAGCCAATATGGACTCTCCACTGTGTATGTTAGTACGTGCACTGCAGTGTTATGAACGTACATTACCAGGGCGTTATATACGCACTCTGATGACTATGGCGTTATACACGCATCTTGATTAAGTATTATGGCGTTATATACGCACTATGATTATATGTTAGCATATGTCCGAAAAATTATATGTTGATGCGACTAATTTGGAATTTTGTACCTAGTCTAATATTGTGGCAATATTGGTTTTACTATCACACTACTAGGATTTTTCTCACCCCTTTTGGGGCTCAATTTTTATAAATTGCAGGGAGACGTAGATGCATTAATGAAGTATTTGATTTGGACATGATTTCGTTAAACTGCTGCTGTCTTGGGAATCCTTATGTGTGCATGTTGTTTCTGCTGATTGTTGGCTGATCACTTTAGGCTGATGTAGTATTTTTAGATGTCGGAAAAATGTTTGAACATGCTCTAATTTGCTGTATTTGGATTTTATGGTCCGTTTGTAATGCATGATATGCTGGTTATATTTTGCAAAAATATTTAATGTACGATTTGAATTCTCCCTTTTAAACTGATTTTGCGAGCACTTTCCAAGTTCAATTTCTGGGGCTACAGACCTCCAATTGGGGTATAATTTATATGTACTTAAAGCCCCAGATGTCTAGTTTCATGTTATATAAAGTTTATGTCCGCAGCATGTAAGCATGAATTTAAACGATTTTCACAAGTTAGGAGGTTTTGGAAAAATACACTGATTTATCTTGCACTTTGCGAGTTCTGCTTCGGGAGCTAAACTCCTCCGAACGAAATAAATTTTATATGCACGTAAAGCCCCGGATGTCTAGTTTTCTTGTGTCAAAGAAGATTTTTTTAACTTGTTATGTTCGAATTGTTATGATTTTTGCAAGATAGCAAGGTTTTCTGGAAAACTGCCATTTCCGCAAGCTATGTATTTTAACAAGTTCCACTCTGATTTTTTTTACATCCGGATTTCAAGTAAAGATAATGTATTGTGAGTTAAACGTGCAGTTTAATTATTCAATTCTATTCCATTACGACTCTAATCCGCTCAGACCAGGTCTGAGGGTTAACCAAATGAAAGTAAACTATCAGTGTGAAGAATTAAACGAGAGAGTATAATGAATTGACTTATATGTAATAGGGTATATTATACCACTACTAATATTATTATTAGGGGTAGCCCCATGTGAATATACCTAAGATATTTTGCCGTTATATACGGATGTGATACAGACACCAAATGGACTGGGTCCATGCGTGATCTGGAGTGTACTGGGTGCACGTTTGCTGTTATATACAGATAAGTTATAGAAATATACATTCCTCTGTGCACTGGGTGCATGTAATACGACTTAATAATGTGGATATCTCTGTGCGGCTTATGTGCCCGAAGTGTGTAGCTATCTCCGTGCGGATTATGTTCCCGGAGACTACTATTATTTTATATGAGTAATATGAGACGAGGAAGTATCTCGCATTGATGAGACTGCTAGTATAGTTGAGGTGTTTGATGTAAGTGCACAAATAAGAAACATTTGGGGGATGATCCTAGTACGGGGGCAGCTGGTGGTAGGTTGCCTATTACTGCGTGAATCATGAGGGCAGATTCTCTGATCGGGGGGTCATTTACATCTGAGGCCCTTAGGACAGCAAGAGCTCGAGGGGTTTGACCTGGGGATATTTTACCCACTGTATTAGGAGGATCGTGTCGTGTGAAGAACACATGATATGATATCAGATAAGTCTTAGTGGATAGTAATATACCAGATGGGATATAATATGTGAGGCGTCATGAGAAGGTATTTGAGGTATGGTTCTGAGCATTAGGGGGTCTGTATATGTGTGTACCAAGTGTGGGATATGGATTTTGGATTTTGGATTTCACGGAAATTGTGAAGTGATCGAGGGGTCCGTCCGTACCCTATGAGAAAGGATGGAACTGTTGATACAGATAATTGAGTAAATGTTTTGCTAGGAGGACTAGTGAGGAAAAAACGTGCAGTTAAGATGGTGGCTTGATGGCCTTTCGTAAGAAGTTAGTTATGATGGAATTAGGTGGAAATGCTAATAAGGACCAGTGACTTAAATTTTAGTGATTCAAGAAAGGTTGATAACTCAATGGAGTGATTTGGAGCACGGTATGCAATACATGCTAAGTGAGAGAGATATATCTTTGGGAAATACACGGTATTGGTAAAAAATTTGAATTTGTTTAAGGATGAAAGTAGTGCCAGGTGATAGAACGAATGTATTCGGAGATTATCAATATGGGGAGACTTATATGCGAGGATTATGATATAGTATTTGTAACATCCTGCAAAATTAGGAAATTACATAACTTACAATTAGGGATGTGAAATATGATTGAAATTTCGAATTATATTCGTGAAGAATGGGATTAATTTAAGTAGGAAAATTATTTTGTTGTTATTATAAGTGAGCATATGTGAAATATTTTAAAAGATTCAGGACACTAGTAAAAAGGGGTAGAATTACAAATTAAATATAAGATAGGTAGTAACTTTAATTATTAATTAGTGAGTATATGAAATTACATACATTAAAATATATACATAAATAATATGTACATATTTCATGTGATAAGTGAACCTAAATAATCCCTCACAAAATCTCTATACTTGCCATGGATTGGTCAAAGGGTGGCCACATGGCAATACCTCTCAATCTTTACTTCACCACCCCTTTGCACCAATAAGAAGAGAGAACTCTTTTTGCATGAATGCCCATTGGCCATGGCAGCCACATCACCTCTAGCACCCAATGAAGACAAAGGGCAATCCTACTTTTCTTGTACCCTTGGATCAGATTTATGACAATCTCTTCTCATCTATGCGCAACATAAAGGAGAAATATGCTGAACTCTTTTCTGATTCCTTTTGAATTAAACTCAGCCTCCACATTGTCTTCTTGTTTCTATGCGCATAACTAAGGATCAACCAAGACCGTGGGGTGCTCTTCCTTGATTCAGATTTATCTTAGTTTTCCTCATGCACTCCCTCACAACCGTCAGCCTTTAGTGATAGAATTCAAAGAAAGAAAGTCACCTCAATTTCATTCCCCACACAAAAACCGTGAGCCTCTTGGAAGGAGAACTAAAGCTTTGAAGCACCACCTCTTATTTCCCTTCTTTGTTCGACTGCCTCCCTACAACCAGGGAGCTGGGAGTTCGATCTTTGACAAGGAAAATGACCATTCTAAGTCCTGGCCTATTCTTCCATTGCATGCAAGACCAAGTGAGCAATTCCTATCATTTTTGCCTTCTGAGTTCGGCGCAGGAGAGGAGCAGTGAGCTGTGCATGATGCTATTTTTTTGTAGAGTAAACACCCTTTTTAGTCCCTGTCAATATCTACGAAGTCTTTTTTAGTCCCTGACAATAAAAAAGGACCAAATTGGTCCCTGAAATTATAAAAAAAGGGCCATGTTAGTCCTTATGTCAACTCCCAAATATGTAGAGTGACCCTTTTCTTGTACTTTCAGGGACCAATTTAGTCTTTTTTTATTGCCAGGTACTGAAAAGGACTTCGTAGATATTGCCAGGGACTAAAAATGGTGTTTACTCTTTTTTGTATTAATTATTTGGACAGTGGGAATGCAAGGGTACTGCCTTCCGTTGAGTGATGCGTATGGGCAGATTTGAGAATGAATTGGATAACTCCTAAAGCGGTGAGCCTGAGTCTTGGAGGGGAGGCGTTGAGATTTTTTTGAGCCAAACTAGTGGCTGTTTCCTTGGTTGAGTGGTTAGCTTGTGATCTATACACAAGAAGGTAAAGACCCAGTTTCAAGCCCCTCTCTTCATTTTAATTTCGGACTGCATGTGTGACTTTGAGAGATTAAACTTTGTTATTTACATTTCTTTGCTGCTGCTCATTTGAACAACCTTGAGACTTTTGGTATAGGCAAGCTTAAATAAATTTTAGTGAGCTTGGGAAGTAGGCCTTTGTTATGCGTTGGGGCTGCCCTTATGAAGCAGTATCATAATCTAGCCATGCTAGTTTTTTTGGTTGTGAAGTCAGCAGGTTGTAACTTAATTGGTTGGAACATAGTGAATTAATAGAGTTTGTTAAAATGAATTGGAGAGGACATAGTTAATGAAACGCACCTTGGATAGGCTAAACTAATTAGACATCTTGATTTAGCCTCCTTAGTACCCCTTAAACCGTGTAGGGTGTTTTATATAAGTGATAGATTTTATTTCGCATCTATGTATGATGAAAACAGAACCTAGGTGTATAAGAAGTTGTGAGTTTTGGCAAGTATGTAACTAAAAGTTTGAACACCCTTATTGCTCCTTAATGGTTCGGCAACTACAAGCCTAATAGGAGGATTATTTTGTTGGCCTTTTTCCTTCCGAATTCTGTCATTTGGTACAGCCTAAGAAATTGATGTATGTGAACTTAAACCGAAAATTTATGAGCTTGGAAAATAACTCTAGAGTAAAATTATTGGACTGTTTTGTAGGTTTATATTGTATGCTTAGTTTTACATGTGGTAAATTAAATTGGATAGCATGATAAAACACCAAGATAGAGCCCCCTTAGTCATGAAAGCCATGTGTTGTAATGGAAAATTTTAAATCCTTAGTTGATGGCTCAAAACCGTACCTACATGACTTAGAAACATTGAATTCTTATTGTTTGCTAACATTGGTAAAATTAATGGCAAGTCAGAAGTTTATGTAGGCAGAGAATTATGAACCTCATTGTGAATCAAATCTTACATATGTTAAATCTGTATAAACCACTTGCTAGAGACTTGTTCACTCACACTGCCTTGTAGAAAACGTTATGTAAATAAATTAAATTGTACACCGTTGCTGGCAAAAAACCGAACCTTCATGAATAGGCCTTGGAATTTTGTTGTCACTAGCTAGCAATTGATGGTATATTTTGTTAATCGATAAATTCAGAAGCACCTAGTAATGAATAAAACCGAATTTGTGTATATTAGGAATTGTGGATTTTGATTATTCTCCTCGCTGTCTATTGGTGGAACAATCCCCATGTTAGAAAAATTAGCGTAAAAGTCATGAAATCCAGTTGAATCAAGCTTTACATGTGTTAGAACTATTTGGACAGCTCTTGTATTACCCTTCCTAAATTATGTAGAGATGTTATGTGAATGGAAAAACAAAGACACCTAACTAATGGTAAAGACAACCGAATTAAATGCTTAGGGATTTATATCTATGTCAATTGTTAATCTTTGGCAAAACTAATGTTAAAACAGAAAATTAAATAACATGGATGCATGGTAAATTGGTTAGAAGCCTTGAATGGAAAGCATGGAAAGTACATTTATTTTATTGGAGCAGTAGATGCGAATTCTGATTTTTGGTACCTAATGTTTAGGTGTGCTAACCTCTAATTGTGTGGGCTGATTAGTGATGTTTTGATAAAGGAATGTTAAAGACTTGAGGTATGTGTTAGGTGGTATTACCTAATGTGACTATTAGCTAGTGTATGAGATTGTGATTTGTTGCTCACATATGTTCAATGTTATTTTATGATGATGATGACGAGGCAATGGTAAGAATAAGAAATGATGATAATGATATATGCATGCATTTTTACATCATGATGCATTTTTCTGTTTGGTGTGTGACCGCATTTCATGGCATGTATACAATAGATTCATGTAGGCTTTGAAATGTAGAATAGTTATGTACAGGATCATGTGTATGAGCACGCATCATATAGGCATCCCTTGATATCAGGGTACTGGGACAGTTGGCGCCAGTCCGCATAGGCCACAGTGGAATTCCCCAAATGATGGTGTCGTGCATGGAATTTCCACTGTGTATGCACGCGCACGACGGTGCTATGAGCGTGAAGAAGGCGTTATATACGCAATATGATATATGATGAAAAGGAACTATGCTGAAAAGGATTTAATGTTTGTAGCGACTGTTTATAATTTTGTGCCTAGTTTAATACTGTTGCATTATTTGTTTTTTTGCCACACTACTGGGATTTTTCTCACCCCTTTGGTGCTGCTATTTTTATAAAATGGCAGGAGGACAGAAGAGCATTTGAAGACATGTTTAATTGGATATTTGCTGTTATTTGCTGCTGTATGGACTATTGTTGTTGCTGATGTTTGATGGATGACTGTATTCAATTGAGTAGCTTGAATTACAGTTGGATTATGATTTTGTTTCTGTTTTTAAGACCTTTATGATCAGTTGGTAACATTGGAAAAATTCTGAAATGTGTGCGAAAGTAATCTCCGAACATTTTATTATATGCTGATTTTTAAACGGATTTGCGAGCACTTTGCGAGTTGTCGTTCTGGGGCTACGGACCTCCGATTGAGGTATATATTATATGGGTGCAAAGCCCCAGCTGTGTACTTTCAGATTATGTAACACTTACAATGAAATTTTGAAAAATCGAATTATTATAAATTTTACCAGTCAGGAGGATTTTGGAAAATACACTGAATTTTTGAGGAACTTGCGAGTTCTGTTTCGTGGGGCTAGAGACCTCTGATTCGCGTATAATTTATATGTATGCGAAGCCCCAGATGTCTAGTTTCTTAGTAGGAAAGAAGATTTTTGTAAATTTTTGTACTCGATTTTTTTGATAATATTTTCAAGACAGATCGTTTTCGGGAAAAATCAGAGTTTCGCAGCGAAAGCCTTTTTGAATTTTCTTGCTGTTTTATTTCTCCAAGTCAGTGTCTAAGCAAGCTTTTCTAATTGATATTAAATGAAAAAGTTTTTACTAAACGAGAATTTCACACGTTAACTTTAAGTCTCTAATCCGCTTAGCAAACAACTCTCTTGGATGCATACAAGGGAGGGTGTTACAGTATTTTAAGTGGAACATCTATGGGAAAATGTCAATAATGAGGAAATGAAGGTATAAATGAATGAAAAGATGTTGAATCTATAACAGTGTTACAGAATGATGAGTAGAAAGGGTTAATTGCTAAAAATATTAGTAGGCCTTTGATACGGAAGGCAATGAAGGATGTTGAGTTTAAGACATGAGAGGGCTAAGTTGATAGAGTGTAAATGGTTAAGTGATAAATAGATTAATAGGGAGTGTAAATTATAAATTTGATGTTGTAGATGGAGAGATTCATGAATAGAATTGTGGGTGAAGACCTTGGAATAAATGATAGGGAGTATGAGCTGTTATGAAGATAGTTAGTTTCGTATCACTAGGAGAAAATATAGTTATGATTATCTAAGAAGAGGTGGAGACACGGACAAAGTAAAGAAAAGTATATAAAAATGGAATTTATGGGAGTTGGGATCGTTGGTCACTGTAGAGTGTCATTGGTACTAGAAGGCATGCGCTTGTGTGTAAGCTAAGGAAACAATGAAATGGTAAGATTAGTAACATAAATGGAAAGGACTAATATTGGAGGCAGTGTTGAAACAGTGGGGACAACGAAAAGATTGAAGTATCAAAGAAGGTGTGAGTTGGAAAC
Organism: Gastrolobium bilobum; assembly: GCF_033153095.1. NCBI lineage: Eukaryota > Viridiplantae > Streptophyta > Magnoliopsida > Fabales > Fabaceae > Gastrolobium > Gastrolobium bilobum. The sequence continues at coordinate 6,842 of NW_026899670.1, read as the reverse complement.
ATTCCAGGAATAATCAGTAAGTATACATAAGAACGATTAGAGTCTATTATAGATATGGTTAAATGCTTTTGGGAACGACACTGGGTCAGAAAGATAGATAAAGATGAGAATGAGATGAAGTGAGATAGACAAATTGTAATGTGGTTATATATTACCTATAAATTAGTGAAAGTGCAACCGTAAACCATGAAAAGCTTAAAGTATTGTGAATTAAAGGTTGTGGCACCATAAGTTACAAGATTGTAAAAGGGGTATATTATAAACTACAATTAACGAAAATGCAACAGTGGTTTATGGAAATAGTGAAAATATAATGAATTAAGAGGCCAGATCCCCGAAATTATCAAGTTTGTGAAGGATTGGGTAACGATGGATACCACGAAAAATGAGGTTATGCCCGTGACGAATGCAAAATAGTAAATATGCACGTCTAAGGAGGCTAGTAGAGAGTGGAAAGATGAGATTCTCTGATTACACCCTGTGTTACGGGATCGTTAGGATGTTAATTTTGCAGACAAAATTCTAAAAGGTGGGGTGATTATAACACCTCGCAATTATAAATTAAATATTAAAATATTAAATGAGTATTTAAGTGAAGGATTAGTGAAAATCCTAAAGATTAGGCCAAAATACAAAGAAAGGGCAAAACGGTAATTAGCCAACACGCAACCCTAGGCAGATAAAAATTGAGTTGGAGACCTCAAATGACAAAAATAATGCCGGAAACGGACTCAGGATGAAAAATCGAGTGGATAGGCAAATTTGAGAAAAATTGATGAATAGTGATTTTTCTGGTGTAAAATACTGCAGTATAATTGTACCGATAAGCGTAAATTGTGTAGATCAAAATCATGAACCCTAAGTCTTAAATTGTTGATGTGTGATGTTAGAGAGCTCAAATAGAAAATGTGCATTAGATGATAATGTCTTAGAATAATGTGTATTAGCTATAAATGTAATGAAAATTTTAGGTGAAAAATATGATTTTGTAACTTAGAAAATTTTGAGGCGTCCTGACTTGAACTTGGAAAATGTGTTAGGATTTTAGTGGTGAGTTGTTGGATGATTATATGTGGATATAATGGTATTGTGTGAAGCGTGGAAGGGTTGAAAATTGAAGGAAATCCCATGGTATTACATAGGTCACAATTCGGCCATTTACAGAGTTTTAGGAATTTGATGTTGTTTGTATTGATTGGATGATGTTTCAAGTGTTGAATGGTGTTTAAATGGGTTGTGTGGTGGTTGGAAAGTGGAAGAATCAATGAAAAATAATAAATGGTGTTAAGGGTCGTAAAGGATCCTAGAATGAATTATTAAGCAAAACAATGTTTAAAAGACGTAAAATGGAAAAACGGCACATGATTTAGCCTTTGGGCAACCTAAGGATGTATAATAAAATGAGAAAGAAAATTTAGAAAAATAAATTGTCAATTAAGCCTAAGAAGGCCGAAGTTACAAGGGTGTAGGGGGTGATTTTGACGTTTTTCGCGTTTTGATGGAATTGCCGTGTGCTGACGATTAGTACATGGATATGTAGGTTGCCGTACGTCGATTTGAACCCCGCACTGTGAGTCAGTGGATTGCCCTTTGTCCCAGACCAAGTGGATTGAGGTGAGTGATTGGATCAATGCATGTATAATTGTAAATTGGCATGTGTTGTATTAGTTTTTGAGTAATTAGGAATGTCCTTTGTGTAGGCATTCTGTTGAATGACAAGTTTGGAAAATAAGCTGTTGTGGAGCTAAGTGGAGGAACATATTGAGGTAACCTCTTGGTACTGGGGCTTTGTTAGTATATGGATGTCCTAGAGACAATCTTTTAATTAGATTAGGACATATGTGGATCTTTGTATTGTCGCAAATAAATAAAAGCACTATTTATCCTGTTTCATATTTTGCCTCAATATTACTGTTAATATTTTATATGAGTAACTGGATAAACCCCTTGGAATAAAATAGGTATCTCTTGAGTATCTGTGATGAGATCACGATCATGAGGATTCAAGGATACTGGATATTTATTCCTGATTTTATGTTCCTAGTCTAGAGACACTGAGAATGGGGATCAGTGATCTCGGGTAAGACTAGCACGACTTATCTACCTGTATTCGGATGCAAGGTAAAGACGTCATGAGCTACAGATATAGAGTTGTCTTAGCTAAAGTCGTGGGTGGATCTGTAAGGGTATAGCTCGCACTGAACAGACCCACAAAAGAGACTCTATGAGAAAATCTCACAGAGAGTATCTAGTCTCTTTATATTTGGGTATGTCTTTCCTTAGACTGGAAGTTATTACCTAGACTGTGTTCTAGAAGGCATGCTTTGACTGTATACCTCGTCTGCCTGAAACATGTAGACTCATAGGTATACTGTTGGGATTGTCCTGAAAGAGCACAGGGCTAGGTGATGAGCTAAAGGGTTCGTCAAATCTCTGTGAGAGATTAGGTTATCTGTAAACCGAAGAAATCGGGATGACATTTACAGGGACTCGGGAATCTATGCATAGTAAAAGAGATCATGAGATGATCTGCCTTTAGAGTCAGTAAATTGAAGATTCCCTATTTCGAATAAAGCTTACCCTAAACCGCAAGGGTTGATACGCTTCCTTACCCTAGGTTTTATGGGAAGGTAACCGAGACGAAAAGAAATACATACGGCAACCAAATATGTGTAATAGGATGACCTAGTCATTAATCTAACTAGCTCTGGGGCAACAAAGCATTGCTAGTGCTCTGTGTTGTCATTAAATGGTTGTGGGCTTGTTGGGCCCGAGCCCATTTATGTCAGTGGCTATGTTGGACTTAATGGGTCACACACTAACACCTTAATGTCATGATGATATAGCATTAAAGGTATTGGGCCTAATAATGGTTGTTAGCCCAAGATGAAGTTTGGAAGCCCACCTAAGAGGGAGAGGGCGCATGGTATTGTTAATGGGCTTGGATGATCCAAGACATTACTAATTAATTTAATTAGTTAAATTAATTATCAAATATTGAAATTTTGAATTTTGAATTTGAAATTGGAATTTTGAAATTTGAATTTTGAAATTTGAATTTTGAATTTGAATTTTGAAATTTGAATTTTGAATTTGAATTTTGAAATTTGAATTTTGAATTTGAAATTTGAATTTGAATTTAAAATTTGAATTTGAATTTATAATTTAAATGTTTGAACGTTTGAATTTAAATGTTTGAATTCGAATTTGGATGGTAGGAAATATGTATGAGTAGTGTAGAATAACATGAGCATGCATGTAGTATTTATGAGGGTACTTATGTACCGAGTCTATGGCCAGTAGACTGTGTAGCCTTCGGGCAGTGTGGACTTCCACTGGATAGGTCACAGAGAGGGAGTTCCAGTTGACCTAGGGTCGTCGTGTGTCATCCGGATAGGAGCACACTAGAAAGTCTCGGGTGTATGTGGATGGGAGGGGTACCTTGGCTGATGTTCTAGGAACACGCCTTGGATGAGACCCATAGGCTTATATGCCGAGGACATTGTGTGGTATTGGTAGCTACCATTCCAGCTTCGTCGTATTTTATATCCCGATATTTCCCAGTTTCTCTAAATCCCTTGCTATATCCCGTTTTGAAAGTGGTTGTTCTATATTATTTATATGCATCAAAGTGAGCCATTGGGCAGAGTTTTCTCCAGAACCTCTGGGTTACTGAGATATATTCGAATATCTCACCCCGTCTTGGGGGCTTTATTTCAGGAGGTTGCAGTGGCAGTGGAGCGGCGGGCAAGAAGCCCGCAGGATGACTAGTCGGAGCACTTTTACTATTTTGCATTTTGTTGGCCATGTGGCCTAGGCTAGACTTAGGGCATGAACATCCCATATGTATGTAGGATGAGTTTCATAGTCATATTTGTTCATGTCATTTTGCCTTAGTCTAGTTGTATATGCCATTGAGTTTTTATGTTTCAAGTTGTACATTAAAGTATGGATTTGTAAGTTGTAATTTAAAGTTTGAAGTTGTAAGTTGTAACATGTAAGTTAAATGTTGTAATTGTACCATGGATGCATAATGTACTATGATGGAAGGGCCTTAGGCCTATTTTAGGTTATGATTACTTGTATGTTGAGAATTTGCTTGAAAATGGACTTTGGTGATTGAAACAAGTTAAGGATTATAAAGTGAGCTATATTGTGTAATAAATATAAACTGAGTTGGGTTGTAAGTGCCCCAAGGCATTGTTGGTCCTTGTGTGTGCCACCCATTGGTTATTAGGTACATTTGAGGTACTAGAGATCATTTGCAAATTTGGGGATTTTAAGAAAAACAAAGGAAACTCTAGCGAATTTTCTGTAGAATTGGCAGAATTCAGGCGAACTTTGGGAGAACATATATCCCTCCACAGAGGTCCGATAGGGACGTTCCATACGCCATTTTGAATCTTGAGATGTCCCCTACATGGTGTTAAAATCTTAGAATATTCTGGGTTTCATGAAGCCCTGAAGAAGTTTGGGAACACGGACTGTCCAGAACGCTCCTATGCAGGGCTGTTTCTGGCATTTTTTGGGAATTTCATTCCCGCTTCGTTTCTTAGTCAAATTAAGCGTATGATATATCAAATTGAAGGTTGAGGTGTCTAGTTTGTATTATAAAAATTTGAAAGCAAACTGGATGAGTGGATTTTCTGCAGTAATTCGTGGAGTGAGAGTGGTTTTGAGCTGTTTTGGAGTTGGTTGGCAGTTTTGCTTGTCCAACTTCAAACGTCGATAACCGGAGCAAACGAGCTCTAAATAAGGTGTGTGATAGCTTCCTAGAAATTTAATTAAGTAAGAAAAAAGGATAACTAGAGAGGAAGGTCTGGTTTTGCGTGTTGTGTTCGCAGAAAAATAATTAGTGAACTATGTTCGGATAGGTAAAAACATAAGATTGAGAAATTGGCTAAGTGGGTTTATGGGAACCCCTTAGTAACTTATAATAAGTAAAATAAGATATAAAAATAGTTTAAATAAGTATTCTGCAAGAGTTTACAGTTATGGTCACAGCTTTTAATTATTATGCTTTTTATTGTTTTAAATGTTCGCGTAATAATCTAAAAACGTTTATTCGCATTTTTATAAATGAATTGCTGTGATTGTAACTGCGCTTAATATCATAATTAATGTTAACAATACCAGTGTACAACAGGCTGTTACATTTTATGGTATCGGAGCAGTTTTTTAGGGAACTCTGATAATGTATAGCTATGTTATGTGCTGCAAAGTTGTATGTAGATTCTTATCGATTACTGCATATGTGATTCCTTAGTGTGGGTCTGATCAACCCATTCCTTTGTGTTACATGGGTGGTCATTGTAAGAAGCCTGCGTGGCAACCTTGGAGCACCGAATGTAAGTCCTTAGCCTGATGTTGTGGTTGCAGTGTTGACTGCTCCATGGACAAGAGATGGCGGTAATTAAAATACGAATATTAGAGGACTTAAGGGAAACAGACTTAAATGTTTTGTCTGACCTTTCTGGTGAAAGTTATAAAGTGGTATCATAAGTAAAAATTGTAAACAAGCCTATGGTGTGTACAATATTTGCATAGGAGAAATTTCTAGTATTGAGGATAATAAATATATAATTGAGATGGGTTTATAATATGAAGACAGTATTGGTAAAATATCTAAGTATAAGTGTAGTATAGTAAAACAATTATGTATAGGTGAACTTGGTGAATGGACTTCATTAAGGTGAGTGACTTAGAACCTGATGGGTTATTGAAAAATGTGAACATGTATGCTTAGTTATGAGTTTGAATATGTTATGTTTGATTAGAAGTTATAAGACCGGGATAGATGGTGTACACTTAAATGAATTGGGATGGTTAATGTAGAGAAATAAATAGGATATTTGATGATTAATCTTAAGGGATTTGACCACTTGAAATTATTATGCTAGTGAAGTGTTAATTGAAATATGTTGACATATGGAAATTAAATCCATAAGGAGTTAGTGTTTAGTAAACATAGGTGAGATTAAGTAATTACGTAGTATGCGTAGAAGGAAGAAATTGAGAAAATCGCCATGGATGACATAAGATAAATGTACGATGAAGACACTATTGTAATTAATGGATGTCGATTCAAATTGGCAGACATGTCAGTTATAAATGAATAGGATGGTTGAAATGTATAGTCATGAGTAAGACAGTAATGAGAATTGTAAAGGAATTATGATCTAGTGGTCTATATATATGTACCACTAATAGTAGTATGCTTGTGAAATCATTTGGTATTTGATATGGGTTGATAGACGGAGTGGAGGTATTTCAATGTAATGAATATTCTACAACCACCAAGGGTGGAAGTGAGCAAAAAAAATTGATAAGACTCAAGCAGGATGTCAGACTTAAACCTCAAGATAGCTAAAGGTATAAAATTTTAGAAATGATTTCTAAAGAATACTCATCTAGTGTGATTAAAATTGATAGGTAATTACATTAAGTGTAGATACATGCATAAGAGTAAAATGAAATTGAGTGTGAAAATGATATGACTAGTGAAAGGACTAGGGTACCATTGAATGATGAAATTGTATTATCAGTGCAAGGACTGATGTACAATAAAGTTGTGTATTGTATTATCAGTGCAAGGACTGATGTACAATAAAGTTGTGTGTTGCATTATCACTGCAAGGACTGATATACAGAAAATTGTGAATTGTATCACCAGTGCAAGGACTGATGTACAGTAAAATTATAAATTGTGTTAATGTTGTACTTAGTTCTATACGATTTGAACGGTAACATGACAGAAGAAACTATTAAGAGTTAGGGAATGTGTACGAGATGGTGAAGAGAATATGAATCATTATAATACTGACTTTGTGATAAACCATGTC